>NC_056736.1:811830434-812032934 GCF_019279795.1 Protopterus annectens | reverse complement strand
ATATATATATACATATATATATATATATATATATATATATATATATATATATATATATATATATCCACCTCAGTATTTAGTGGTAATATGTCTATATATTGTGATACACATATATGTATCTCCATACATATCTATCTCTCTCTTTATGTAAATGTTGCTTTTCAGATATATATATATATATATATATATATATATATATATATATATCTATATATATATATATATATATATATATATATGTATATATATATATATATATATATATCTATACCAATTCTTTCTACTTGCATAGTGTCTCTTCCCTATTGTAAACTGTCTGTAAAGAAGAGTATGTTTGAGAAAACATCATAAAGCAATGCATTTGAGGTGGCTTACTGGTAAATTTCTTTGACTATGGTGTGCAGGGTACTGAGTTCAAGACCTGCAAGGGCTGTCTATTTTGTTGCCAGGCAGAACAAGGTCTGTTGGATACAGAGTGATTAAGGCAGTTTTGAGAAGCTTTAAGCATGTTTGCGTGGGTTTGCATGATGGCAAACAGTGTTAATGTACGGTTAAATGAACAGGCGCTTACACCGTGAAGGATTCACTTACCAGTGGGCAAATCTGCTTAGCATTTACATTTAAGCAATGCTTAAACCTGCTAAGCAAAGCTCAGCCCTGGTAACCATTGGTCACATTCCAATCTGATACAATAGCAGGGTAATGACATCTTTCATAAATGTATTTAACTTCCTGTACGTAACATGCTTCTATGTGCTGTCATTACAGTAGCAAGGGGTGTGACTATACTGTATGGTACACCTGAGTATACATGGGTAGCACCACAATTTTTTTTATTTGTCTTTGTTTTATACATGGGTAGTATCCCAGGTTATATGCAGTCACACTTGCATGTTACACCAGCTACAGTGCACTGGTTGACAAAAATAGTTTAACACATATTGTAATATTACATTAGTATTTTTAACAGTGCTTTTAAAAGTAAAAGTAGATTGCAGATTGTAGTACTAGAACCATACACCCCTGCATGCAAAGCTGGGACTCTGAGTACTCACTATCTTGTTCTTGGTGTTTGAGCTGTATGTTTTTATGTGTCTCCTATTGAATATTGATATGACATTATGATCTTAAATGTAGACTACTATGTTTTTGGACATGTCATTGAGTACTGCTGTCATGTAGTAAATGCATACCTTTCAGTTTCAAATTTCTATCTTTCAAAACATTCATCTTGATGCATAACCTGTTGGCTGTCTACTTTCTGTCTGTCCTCTGTACAGATGTACTGATGTCAGGTATTGCTAACGCCATACCCCTATGTAGGTGCCCACATAGTATTGTGCTGTGTGCCTGGCCACTGCTGCAAGTTCAGACATATGGGACATTCCTTAATGTGAGCCTTGCCCCTTTTCCTTGCCTGTGTGAGGGACATTACAGAGGTGCTGGACTACAAATTCACATACAGTAGGTGGCAATACATCACAGGACAGGACATGTGGAGACAGCCAAAAAACATGTGGGACCTATCCCCAGATTTGTAAACCGATTCTATGTCATCAGTGCTGATACACACATGGTGGATTGATAGATTGGTGAGGTTTATGCAGACATGCATTTAGTGAGTGACTTTACAACTGATAGTGATATGTCTCTGACATAATCTCCACTGGCACGCTGTCCACAGACTGGCCACATGTTTGCCTGTTATGTTTTGTCTGTTCCCCAGACAGTTGTTGTCCTTGGTAAATCAGTTGTGGACTCTGAGGAATGAAGTCAGTAAAGACTCACATTTATTTGTATTTCTGATGTTATATTCCTCCTAAAGGATATGTTACAACAAACGCAGTAACATCTGCAACTGTCTCAATGTAAGACAGCAATATGTCCACTCTACCCCTGTGTTTGTGCATCTGTCCCCAAATGATGTCAAGCTTTGTCCACATGTCAATGAGCCTTAGATGTATTTATTATCATTATTTCTTGCATTCATTCCTGCTACCATCCCAGTGATGTAGTAGACCCACAGACATGTCAGGGAAAAGGCCATAGATATGAGTCTTGAGCCTGTACATTCTGAGGTAAACTGTACATGTGAGAGGCCTGTGCATGTCTGGTCATTGTTAACAGACTGTCATGGACATGTTATTTGGGCTGTGTATGGAGGGGTGGATGTAAGTGTTATGGGTCCTTCTTTATCTGACTGTACATCCTGCTCCAGTTTCTGCTGATCTATTGGCTGTATGTTTCTGTAGGGGCAGACTGAGACATGTCCTGTACCAAGGGTAGGATTCAGACTACACTGAGAATTGGGACTGTATATTTAGGGCTAGTGTGTGTGAGTGGCAAACAATGATGTATTTGTTCACACAGTCCATATACTCTACTGTTCACATGACCTACCGGTATGTGACTGTGGTAATATTGGTTGTGGGTATGCACTTTCACAATGGTGTCTGTTTGTCAGTGCTGTTACATCCCTGTGCCTGATATATTTGCAAATACATGTGTAATTACCCATAGCAGATTCCCTAATTCAATTATTTGTGATTTTTCACTAAATATATGTTAGAGCACACAGGACGGTGTTACTACAGCAACTGTGTTAGCTTATCTATGCCAGTACTTTAGATACATCCCCATTTTCAGGACTTCCACCGACCACTTTGTCAGCCTTGGTCCAGATTCATTGCTATAAGGGGTTCTGAGCATACCTGTCAACTGGATGGATTGTTTCAGGATGCCCAGGTTTATTGCTCATATTTCAGGTCTGTTTTACAGGTTATTCTCATTTCTCTGGTAAATCACTGTGATGATATGATTGTTGTCAGAAAATGAGGATATACATTTCATTTACCTACCTCACATCCATCAGAATATGTATGCTGAATCAAACTGTGTCACTCTGTCAAGAAGAGTACAGGGAGACAATGACCTCTTCCTTCATGGATGCTAATGCATTAGTACTGAGGTGTGCCACATAGAAGGACTTTCAGAGCACAGTGGCAATGTGGTGGTCAAAAGAGATATTGCTGTCAACCTGTATACCCAGAACTCTTATAATGCCTTCTTTGTTCAGGGGACTACCATTGATGTGGTAATTCATGGGAACAGGGTTTCCCCAGAAGGGGATTACAGCACATTTTCTGATATTGAGCTTAATGCCATGGCTCTGACACCAGTCATTAGTGTCAGTGAGGCCTTTCAGTAGGATGCCAACATCACTTGGGTATTTAATAATAGTAGTGCCCAACTTGCAATTGTCTGCAAACATTGTCGGCCAGAGTCCCTTCATGCTGGCATGGACTTCAGAGAAGTTGATACCAAACATGAGAGGACCCAGGACAGAACCCTGTGGGACTCCACTTATGACTGCTCAGCAGTCTGACTTGAAGTCAGCTATTTCCACACTGTAAGTCCTATCTGTGACCCATTTTGCAACCCACCTAGAGATATAGGGGTTGATGCCTAGCTTAGTGAGTTTTTGCATGATGCCTGAGTTGGGAATATTACCAAAGGCTTTGGCCAGATCAAGGTAGGCTGTATGTGCCACCTTGCTTTCATCCATAGCTCAGGTGACTGACTCCAAGAAGGTGACCAGGTTGATTGAGTAGGTATGACCTAGCCTTCACAAAAGTAAACTGTGTGGGATCCTGAGTCTGTGGATTCCCATACCCCTGTTTATTAGGTGCATGATGATGCATTCCATAGCTTTGCATAACAGACTTGTCAGGCAATTTGGCCAGTAGTTCCCAGGGTCTGTAGGCACACCTCATTTGTTGAGAGGGGTGACTGTAGCAGTGCACAATTCAGTAGGGACAAAGCCTGAGGTGAGGCTGTGCTTGAACAGGGCACACAGGTGAGGGGCCAGGTCACTGTAGTTCATGTAGAACACAGCCAGGGATATTGTCAGGTCCCATGGAAGCTGTATTCTAGGCCTTGGACAGTGGTATTTTAACCTTTGCAGCAGTAATACTGGGTGCCTGGCAGTATACTGTTATTGTGATTGGTCCTTGGGGGGGGGGGGGTAAAATTTGCACTCAATATGTCAGCCAGTATATTCGCAATATTTATTGGCTCAGTCTAGGAGGTACCATTGTCTAGTAGCTCAGAGCAAATCTTGGTATTGCCATGAAGATTCTTTACGTAACTGTATGAGCCCTTGTGTTTGTCTTTACTATGTACTCCAATTCTGCATTCACAGCTAACTTTGTAGTATTTGATGAGGGATCTCACCTTTTAATTGAGGTTGATAAGGGGTTTTTTTTCCAGTCTTGAGACTTCAGCTTATTCCGTATCAGTTCCCTCCTTTGGCTGTACAGTTTCTTTATGGGTGGGGACCACCAGATTGGCTTCCTTTTTTGGAGATGAGGGTCTTGGTTCTATTAGGTATGGTGGTATCCATGCATTTGTATATGTGTTCAAAGTGCATTGTTGTTTGATTCTGCAGTCATGCAACTAGTCTCCATTTGGATGGCTGCCGTGAGGTTACTCACTTCTGTTTTTAGGAGGCCATAGTTTGCTTTGGAAAGGCTTTTCATTGTGGTTACCTGTGCAGGGGTGGGTGGGAGGCCTGTGGATTTCCAAAGGTGATTACTTTGTGGACAGATATAACAAGGGGGGAGTTGACTATTGGTGTACAGCTACAGTCACTCATGTTAGTAAGGACCAGGTCGATGTGATGGGCAAGTGCATCGGTACATGAGTAGCTTTCCCAGTTAATGGTGGGGTAGTTGAAGTCAACCAGTATGAGAGTGTTAGGTTGGACATTAATATTCCTCAGGCTGTTTAGGGTAATGGAGTGTGAGTCATGGGATATGTTTGGGGACCTTTAGCAGGCTACAACCTGAACCACTGTCTTTTCCAGTGTTAGCTACCCCCTGCAGGATCTGTCATGTATAATGTTGGTCTACCAATCTGGAGGTATGTGCATCCTTTATGAATATGGAAAGATCAGCACCTTTGGAGCTTCAGTCCAAACTCTGCAGCCAAAAGGAGTGGAATGAGTTATAGGCTGGTAGTGCAGGGGTGCTTCCTGTTCCCTTTAACCAGATCTCTGTTACAGTATAGATGTAATCGTTCCCCATTTTAAGGACTGCTTCCAGGGAATACATTTTCAGATTTAGATAGCTAGGGTGCAGCAGCATGACCCTCAGATTGCATGTGTTTGTAGCTGTCATATATTTATGTATGTATATATATATATTTGTCTGCATATATGCATCTTCATACATATGTACATGTATATATAGAGAATCTGACTGATTATACAGACTCCTTTCCTACTGTTGGATAACTGTACTAACTGATATACCATTTAACAGAGCTCAGGTTGTGTAATGGTACATTACTTTGATTGTAGTTTACAGGGCCCTGGGTTCAAGACTTTGTGGGACTAATTATTTTGTTGCAAGGCAGAACAGTTGCTGCTGGGAAAGAAGGGATAAGGGCAATAATTAAAAGAGGTCCCTAGTTTGGGCCCATTGACCCCCATTTTGACAGCCTTTGGACAGAGTTGTTGCAGTAAGAGGTTCAAAGTATGGATCAGATGTTTTTTATATATATATATATATATATATATATATATATATATATATATATATATATATATATATATATCTACATATATTCAGATGTGTATATATATATATATATATATATGAAAACAAATTGCAGGCAACCTTGAGTCCGGTAAGCAGGCTTAAAAGGCAGAAAGCACAAACCAAATCTCCTTTAACGCAAAATTTAATATTCCAAGAGTAGAGCGTTTTCGCCGTAACCCATGTCACAGCTTCATCAGAAGGATAAAGTCAACAGTTAAAAAGCATTCATTAAAATACAAAACAAACAGGAAATGACACAAATCAATTTCCTAGACACTTCAATTAATTGATCCACTTAATTGCATAAAAATAAATATATAACTTATACGTAATGTATAAGTAATATAAACAATATATAAGCAATAAATGAAAAAAACCACAAGTCAGCAGTATTTAAAAACTTGTGTACAACAAATAAAATATAAAATATAAAATATAAAGTAAAATACATCTTATAAAAAGTAGAATATATGTACAATACTTATGGTCATAGCATGGCAGTTACCTCAAGTAACTCTTAAGTTTTAGAATACAAGATATATTACAATTTTCATTCAGACCAGGTGGTCTGAATGCATCTAAGTTTAATTGCCACGCTAATTCAACATTTTCAAGCAGAATTGAAGATGGACCTCCCCGAATTGATGGAACAACCTGATCAATGCCCATAAAACTAAAGTTATGACCAGGATTGATGTTTACATGCTTGGCTAAGGCGTTTTCCAAAAGTGTTTTTTTTATCGCATAAGTGTGTTGGTACACTCTCTCCTTTAATTTACGGTTGGTCTTTCCAATGTAAAAAGATGGACAGCAATTACACTGGGCAAGATAGACTACCGATTTCGAATCACAAGAAATCTTATGATGAATAGGGAACTTAGAATTCCTTATTTTAAAGGAGCTGCCTGATCTCAAAAATCTACACATATTGCAGAAACCACATTTAAATGACCCCTTAAGCCTGGTAAAGTCAGTAGCATTGGAATTGAGTTGGAGTAGTTCCTTGAGGTTACTTCCTCTTTTATAGATGACAAAGGGACGTACTCCTAACTTGTCAACCAAATTAGGAGAGTTAATTACTAAGGGCCAATTCTTTAAGATAGAGGCCCAAATGTCAGTGGAGTTTAAGTTATATTGAGTAATAAAACTCAAAGAAAAATTCCTCCTTTGTTCTAACCTCTCACTCAATTCATCCTGAATAACAATTTCATCATTTATAGATCCCAAAACGGGGTATGCCTGATCAAGCAGGGGTTTATAAAAACCGCTTAATCGTTTTGAATTGACCTCTTCGATGAGGTCATTGACCAGTGAAACTGGGTAACCTCGGTTCAAAAATAATTCTTTAAGAAACTGACATTCATTTCTAAAGTCATCCAGTGTAGTGCACATCCTTCCTGCACGAACCAGCTGACCCTTAACAATGGACTTTTTCTGTTTAGGTGGATGGGAACTGCTGTAGTGCGGGAAGGAATTGCAATAAGTCAGCTTTCTAAAAATCCTAGAAAAGTACACTTCTTTATTAACATCCTTCACTAATCTAACATCCAAATAATTAGCTTCAACACTTGAGAAAATGAATGTAAATTTTAAAAATTCGGTAGTGCTATTTAGTGCATCAACAAAAATTTTTGCCTCTTCTTCGCTACCATTGAACAGGATAAAAATGTCATCCAAAAACCTGGTGTAGTACTTAACATTTTTCACCAAGTTCTGGTTAGACATTAGAAAATGCTTTTCCCAAAAGGACCCCACACAGAGATTGAAGTTGTTACCGAACTCTTAGGTATAGTTCTTTCTAGCAACTACTTTACATTTGATCAACATTTCTATTTACAAAAGTGTGGGGTAGCCATGGGCTCGCCTTGTGGGGCGAGCTTGGCTAATTTATTCGTAGCCTTTTTAAGCGGTTTTTATAAACCCCTGCTTGATCAGGCATACCCCGTTTTGGGATCTATAAATGATGAAATTGTTATTCAGGATGAATTGAGTGAGAGGTTAGAACAAAGGAGGAATTTTTCTTTGAGTTTTATTACTCAATATAACTTAAACTCCACTGACATTTGGGCCTCTATCTTAAAGAATTGGCCCTTAGTAATTAACTCTCCTAATTTGGTTGACAAGTTAGGAGTACGTCCCTTTGTCATCTATAAAAGAGGAAGTAACCTCAAGGAACTACTCCAACTCAATTCCAATGCTACTGACTTTACCAGGCTTAAGGGGTCATTTAAATGTGGTTTCTGCAATATGTGTAGATTTATGAGATCAGGCAGCTCCTTTAAAATAAGGAATTCTAAGTTCCCTATTCATCATAAGATTTCTTGTGATTCGAAATCGGTAGTCTATCTTGCCCAGTGTAATTGCTGTCCATCTTTTTACATTGGAAAGACCAACCGTAAATTAAAGGAGAGAGTGTACCAACACACTTATGCGATAAAAAAAACACTTTTGGAAAACGCCTTAGCCAAGCATGTAAACATCAATCCTGGTCATAACTTTAGTTTTATGGGCATTGATCAGGTTGTTCCATCAATTCGGGGAGGTCCATCTTCAATTCTGCTTGAAAATGTTGAATTAGCGTGGTAATTAAACTTAGATGCATTCAGACCACCTGGTCTGAATGAAAATTGTAATATATCTTGTATTCTAAAACTTAAGAGTTACTTGAGGTAACTGCCATGCTATGACCATAAGTATTGTACATATATTCTACTTTTTATAAGATGTATTTTACTTTATATTTTAGATTTTATTTGTTGTACACAAGTTTTTAAATACTGCTGACTTGTGGTTTTATTCATTTATTGCTTATATATTGTTTATATTACTTATACATTACGTATAAGTTATATTTTTATTTTTATGCAATTAAGTGGATCAATTAATTGAAGTGTCTAGGAAATTGATTTGTGTCATTTCCTGTTTGTTTTGTATTTTAATGAATGCTTTTTAACTGTTGACTTTATCCTTCTGATGAAGCTGTGACATGGGTTACGGCAAAAATGCTCTACTCTTGGAATATTAAATTTTGCGTTAAAGGAGATTTGGTTTGTGCTTTCTGCCTTTTAAGCCTGCTTACCGGACTCAAGGTCGCCTGCAATTTGTTTTCATTGGTTTACTTGTTTTGCTTAGTATATATATATATATATATAAAATATGTGTCTATTTTATATGCATTTCTCTACATATATTACATATTGTTTATATATATATATATATATATATATATATATATATGCATCCAAACACACACACACACACACATATATATATATATATATATATATATATATATATATAACTTGACTAATGTTAACAAACCTTTTCCCTACTGTTGAATGACTCTACTGAATGATATGTTTTAAAAAACATCAGGCATATCTACAGCTCAGATGGCTTAATAGTAAATTTGGTTCTATATTAAAATCCTGAAAGGCCGTAACATTGAAGCTATGTACATCGATGCATAAAGGTTGATGTACATAAACGAAACACGTAAATGCAAAAATCCCAACACCGAACATGTTACGTCAATAAAGAGCACCTCACAGGTACTTTAACACTAACATTGAAAACTGAAATTAACCCCTGCACCCCCCCATACCACCTCTACTTAAATATACCAACACCGAGACCGCACTACAGTGGGAAAAGGATATATTTCCTTATCCCCATGATCACACTGCTGGCTTAACAAACACGTTCGGTGTTGTGATTTTCACCGTTTACATGCTTCAACATTTATGTACATCGACCTTTATGTGACGATGTACATAGCTTCGACAATATGGCCTTTCGGGCTTTTAATATAGACCCAGTAAATTGGTGTGACTATGATGTGCAGGGTTGTGGTTTAAGATTTGCAAGAGCTGATTATTTTGTTGCTGGGAAGAACAAGGGCTACGGGATACAGAGTGATTAAGGCACTTTTAAGCAGTTGTAAGCGGGTTTGTGTGGCAGTAACCAATACTAACTTCTGGTTAACAAGGTTAACTATGCTGACAGACAAACTTAACAGTGTTTAATCCGAGTCAGCTTTGCTTAGCACTGCGCAAACAGGCTTAGTTCCTCTTACTACTGCTTACTCCCACTTACTCCGTGCTAATTTCTTTAAAAGAAAAGAAAAAGGGGTGATAGGAAAGTGGTGAAAAAGGGTGCATGAAGAGGGGAAAATATGAAAGATAGCTAGGGATGTGCAGGATGGGTGTAGGGAAGGTCCACAGCTGTCCATTTCTTCTACAGCAACAGCTGTGCATATATACTTAATCTGGAGGTAAATTTGGACACTCATACCCTGAGAGAGGGGTGTTGTGAAGCCAATTAGACTAGATTACATATATCCAATGGAAATACGAAATGGACAGCTATGTATGGGGCAACTTTTTTTTTTTTTTGGGGAACAGATTGTCCTTTTTTTTTTTCCTAAGGTGAGAGTGGGATGTTGGGTAAGGATAGTAGGTATATTTGGGGAGGTAGGTAGGGTAGTATGACAGACAAGACAGATAAGTCAGCATACAGGGGCAGTATATTACACATGTGGGGGGTGCACATCTTTGACAGGGAGGGGTGTTTGGTATTCGGAAGCCCACAAGCCCCCAAATGGATACAGTGGGACTGAGGTCCCCACCCATGGGCAGTCACCACTGCACCTTCAAGGCCTTAAAGGTGGCTGTGCTGGGGGCTGAGCAGGAGGGGCAGGCTGACCTTCTAGATGCACCACATGCCCCTTAAGGTGACATAGCAGACCTCCCAACTCTTGTGGAGCAAGATTTGCACCAGACCCCGGACCTGGTTATGAGTGACAGGATTCTGTATGCAGCAACGCCAGGGGGACGAGCCCCATCCCCTGAGGCTGTTCCACCCGAAGGCAGTGCAGGACCAGCGGATGAGGATGTCCCGTAGTTGGTCTCAAAAATGCTTGGGTCCGATGCCATGGCCAGATGAGGTGGGAGAGGCGGATCCTCTGGGATCGGCCTTTCCAGACGTGCTATGGTGTTGCAGTTTTAGAACATATGTTGGTTATTAATGGTAAACACATTCAAGGATTAGGTATAACAGCATGCATGAGTATTCTCATTAACCCAGAATAATAGATTTGGAACATTTGCATAGCAAACAGAACACATGCATATATGGAACCACAGTGGGCATTACATCGGCATGCAGGTTACATTGATAGCTTCAGGACACCAATGATAGTATTTGAACATGGAACATTAATTGAAAAGTATTTTAACATTTGTAGAACAATAGGACACATGTCCCAGCGGTAGGTTTGGTGGAAAACATGCCCATTCATTTATGTGTTTAGATTATTGGTAAAGATAAGGTGGGGGAGACAGGGAGATGTCAATTAAGAAATTTAGATTCTTGCAGTGATCAAAGCTTTAATGAACATTGCTCTAATCATTACTCTAAAGGTATTATTACAACAACGTATGGCCTTGGGTTGGGCAGTGGTGTGTTTATACACACCTTATAATTACAGCCTTTTTATAGCTACTTTATACTTTCCCTTACCTGGACGACCTGTGGAGGAATTTTCTGTTAACACTACCTGACTGTTTCTACCCATTTTCACATAGTCAGGGTTACATATGTGCACTCATACTGTGAGTGTGTGTGTATGTGTGTGTGTGTGTGTGTGTGTGTGTGTGTGTGTGTGTGTGTGTGTGTGTGTGTGTGTGTGTGTGTTTGTGTCTGTGTGCTACTCCCATACTCTGCCTTGATTTCTATCGGTCACCTTGGTTGTTGGCAGCAGGGACCAGTAGCTGTGCGAGCATGACACTTTTAAACATTTCTTGGGGGAGACTGCTTGGTGTATGTTGCTATCTTGCTGTCATTTGCAGCCTTGGGGTTGGACCATGGGTGTTGGACACAGTATAACTGCAGCCTTCTTATAGATACGTTACCTGGACAACCTGTGGAAGAAATTTCTGTTAACACTACCTATTTCTACCCATATTCACATAGTCAGGGTTACATATCTGCACTCATAGTGTGTGTGTGTGTGTGTGTGTGTGTGTGTGTGTGTGTGTGTGTGTGTGTGTGTGTGTGTGTGTGTGTGTGTGTGCTACTGCCATACTCTGCTTTGATTTCTATTGGTCACCCTGGTGGTTGGAACCAGGGACCAGTAGCTTTGATAGCATCACACTTTTGAACATTTCCTGGGGGAGACCACTTGGTGTATGTACTTATCTTGCTGTCATTTTCAGCCTTGGGGTGGGACTCTAGGTGCTGGACACAGTATAACTACAGCCTTCTTATAGCTACTTTATACCATCTCTTACCTGGAAGACATGTGGAGGAAATTTCTGTTAACACTACCTGACTGTTTCGACACATATTCACAAAATCCTAGCTGAAATTATGCTACAGCTTACTACCACTCCCGGGATTCAAACTGTGGCTGCTTCTGCAAAAAATACAATATGTTTGTGTTTCATCAGAACAAGGTATTGAGAAACTACTGCCTTTTTCTTGAATGTTTTCTGTTTAATTCTCTCTTGGTTGTACAATCTGACCTTATGATTACAACATTCTTATACATACATACCTATACATACCTTTTGACATAGCATAATGTGGAAAACAATGGTTAACACAACATTACTATTCAGCTATCAGATTTTGGTGCATGAAACATTTCATATTAGTTAATCACATGTCTTAGAGGCACTAACTTTGTCAGATGAGACTTGATTGTTTAATGCTTTCAGAGCTATAGTTGCTGTGCATTACCTGTACACATTTCAATTCATACAATACCAGAGTAAACACAACCAGTCCAGGGTTTTCAATTTTATTGACAGGCAGTTACAGTTTAATTAATATATAACCTATATGAGACTATTACTTTAATATTGTCTGGTTTATTCATTACAAACCATACCCATTTTTAATACTGCAATGTGACATTCTACTCCTTTAAATTTATTTGGTATAAATACTACAAGCTAGATTTTTACTCATCAGCCTTGCGATGCAGCCTTTGCAACCTGATTGCATGGGCTTCCTGGTTTGCAACCTGCTCAGCTGGAGCTGTAAAGAAGATAGGGAAACATTTATGTATACCTATCCATCACGTACACAGGCTAGACTTTGGAAAACAGTTATTGATATGGATACTTACACACGCCTGGGACATCATTCCTCTGCCAGCTTCTTGGACCCACTGGTCCAAGAGCTCCTTCTTCCTCCCCTTCAAGTTGGTATAGTGGTGCTAGACATGCTCACCAGTCTGAGGGATGCCAGGGGCACTGGTGAGATCACAGGCGGGACTTTCCTAGGCTTCCGCTTTATATTGGGAGCCCTGGTACTGGCCCTGCAGCAGTCTCACATCATGGTTTTAACAAGGAGTCCTACTATGACCTTGGACTCCTGTATGCCCCAGTGCTGTGCCTTAAAGCACATACCCTCTCCAACACCAGTCATACTGCCTACAGTGGGGAGCTACAACCAGTTATGAGCTGCATTCCCACCTGCAAGGTTTAAATACGGCCAATTTCCCTTCCTTTGCTGTGATTGGATGGTTTTGAATATGCTAAGCTAATCTAAACACCGTGCAAACCTGCTTAGCTGGTTTGAGCACTGCTTAGAGGGGGTAGATAAGCACTGCTTACCAGAGTGCAAATCCGCTTAGCTATGCTAGTTCTTGCTTAGAATTTACGTATAAGCAATGCTTATTTTGGCTAAGCATAACTGAGCACAAGTTAGCATGGTTCAGCTTTCCTTTTACAGACTATCAACATTGGGGGTTAATTCCTCATAAATGACATATTATGATATGTATGTTTACCTTCCATTACATCCCCCTATGTGCTTTCATTACAATACAGTCTTTTGTGGCTATGCTGTATGGGACACTTGTGTTTATATCGGGGTTTCACATCTGTACTACACTGACACCTCACATTTGGACCTGCTATACTACCCTGGTTAACAAATATATAAATTGACACAACAAGTGGAAACAAAACGTAGATAAAATACTAGTAATAACAAAAATACGGTCCAGGCAGCAACACGAAAATGGTTGTAGAACAGTTGTTTTAATAAAACATTACCACAAGTGCTTTCACCCTGACTCAAATGCAGGGCTTTTTCAAGTACAAAGAAAAACGCATAACATCCCTCCTATTTAAATACCCCTGTGTATAAAAGAGCGCCAAAACTTTTTAAAGCTGTATGTAGATAATTCACATCTAAAATTATAAATATTCACAGAATAAGTCCAAAATAATCCAATAACAAAATCCCTTCATAAACATAATTTAAATACACCTGTAGAATTTAAGTAGCATATATGACTAAAAAACAAAAAGTTGTCACAAAATACAAGTACAGTGACATTTGCTGAAAAATAGTCCCCATATTGAAAATTCATCACAACTTCTTGGATCTCCTATCCAAGTAGGGTTTAATGGGAATATGATCGTTTAGTCCTGGAGATTGAGTTGCATTTATCTTTAATTGCCAATAAATCTCCCTACAACATAGCCAATTCTCCCAATCCCCACCCCTGGGATCTACGTGAACTTGTTCCAAAATTCCAAAAAGAAACCCAATGTGTGTAGGTTCAGTGTGTAGGTGCCTATACAATGCACTATTTAAATTATTTTTCCTAATATTGTAAGTATGTTCATAGATATGTTTATTAAGTGCCCTTTCTGATTTTCCAACATAAAAACTAGGGCAATCCTTACACAAAGCCTGATATACTATACCTCTGGTGCTGCAGTTACCCTTTCCAAACTACACACTACTCTTCTCATAATTGTTCAAAATAACTTTTACTTTTTCAAAAATGTATTTACAGTACCCGGCTCTTCCACACTTTCTTGTACACTGATTCCCCTGTAATCTAGTCTACTCCCAACCAGTCTTCTCCAAAGCTCAACCCAAGACCTACTAAAAATACATAAACCCAAATCCAACACAGGGTGTAACTTATATAGCTACCATCCCTCTATTGCATGGAACAAATTCCCACTAGAAATAAGAACTCTGACTCACTCCAAAAAATTTAAGCTAGCAACCAAAGACAACTTTCAAAAACACTGGTCCTGCCATTGTACTCACCCTCCCTGATTATACCTACCTTTATAGTACAGTCAAACTAACTTACTAAAACTTACCATTAACTGCTTTATCCTATGATCCCTATGCAACCTCCAAAGCTTCTTCTATACTCTGCTCCTTGAATTTCTTATGTATCCTTTTAAGTTTCTGCTACGCTGCATACAACACCTTATATTTACTCACCTCTCTTTTTAAACCAAAACATACAACTTTTTCTACTTTTTTAACATTCTCCTTTTTGTTTATAGTACTGCTTTATCTGTTGACAATATACACGTATGTAGCTTACGTATTTTAACTACCAAAATTCTCTATTGCTATTTGTATTGCATTGTATATCTTTGGAGCTTTTCTCCCCAGGCCTCCACTGAAAAAAGGAAATAGTTCATTGGGACACTCCCGGTCAACAAATGTAAAATAAATAAAATAAATAAGTTGCGCAGCATAGAATCATTTCCTCTCTGTAGTAGAGACATGATGATAGAAAGGCCACATCACTGTCTACATGCATTCCAAAATCCCTGACTATATAGTCTACCCTTAGGGTTGTATAGTCAGTGTAGTAGTTTGCTGCTGTGTCCATCTTTCCAAAGTATACTATGATGCACTTTTTGGCACTGAGTTTCATGCCATGACTCTGGTACTATTAGACTATATTTGGAGGATTCAATGGCTGCACCTGATTTGCAATCATCTGCAAACATGATCAGCTATTGCCCCTAGATGTTAGCCCTGACCTCAAGGAACTAGATAAAAAAGAGAAGTAGCCCCAGCACTGAGCCATGAGGTACTTCACTAATAATCAGTCTTTTTGTCAAAGAGAATTCTCATATTCTAACTTTTTGGGTGCTGTCTGGAAGCTTGCTGACTTGCTATCCAGCATGTGATGTAGGAGTTTATACCTAGTTTAGTGAACTTTTCTACAATGCCTGAGATGGGTATTGTGTAAAATGCCTTGTCCAGGTCAAGGTAGGTAATATGCTCTATTTTGCCATCATCTTTTGGTTCGGGTTGAATTGGCAATACCTGCCCTTGACAAAACTAAACTGATTTGGGTCCAATGTTTGTAGGTTACCTATGTTGTCATTTAGGATAGCCATGATTATTATCTCTATAACTTTGCATATCAATTCAGTAAGGCTTATCGGTTGATAATTCCATAGGTCCGTGGATAGCTCACCAATGCACTGCAGGAAAACTGTTGCAGTCCTCTATTTGATTGGCATGAAGCTTGTTTAGTGGTTGTGGATAAATAGGGTTTCTTGTGGCCCAATTATTAATATTTCATGCTTTTAAGGAGGCATCCTTGCTTATTATCAGGAACAATCCCTACAGGGTTCTTGGCCTTGGAGAGGTCCTTGAGTTCCTGCTATCTACTGATAATTGAGGGAGTTATGGATGTAGGCATTTCCTGAGAGGCACCTGGTAGGGAGGTGGATAAAACTGGAGCTAAATTTGATGGTCACGAGGCTCACTATATCTTTTGACTTCACATAGATGGCACCATTTACAATTATTTTGGCACATAGCTGTGCATTGCCTTTGAGGTTATGGAAAATGATGAAGAAAGCTTTGTGACCATCATTAGCCTGAGAGGCTAATTTTATTTATTTATTTTTTTTATTTATTTGAAGTTTGTTTGCCAGTAAGGTCCACTGGGCTGAGAAGAGCCCATTTTCAATGGAGTGCTGGGGAGAAAAGCTCTTTAAAGACAACATAACATAATAAAAACAAGTTATAGTAATATAATAAAAAGAAGTACAGTTAAAAATATGGTATTTGAAGATACAATTTAGTAAAATGCTTAAACAAAAGTTATAGAAACCATAAGTAAATATTTACAAATATGCTAGTTCCTACCACTGCATAAAACAGAACATAAAAGAACCATATGTCAATATTTACAAATATATTTATTTCAAATTTAGCTTTGGTGGACTTCGTACCTCTTAACTCTTAAAGCAAGAAATATGGACAAAGCCACAAATAATGGGGGAGGGGGGCAAACACTCAAAAATAGGGACAAATTTTAAAGATTCATTTATTTTATTTATTTTACATTTGTTTACTGGGAAAGTCCAACTGGGTGGAAACCCATTTTCAGCAGAGGCCCAGGGAGAAAAGCTCCACAATAAACCACAACACTGAATCACAGAGATGTAGGAGGTTGCACATACATTTGATAAAGGATAAATAGGCTATAGAGGTCCTCCTACAAACTTAAAAAGTTGCTAAAATAACAGCTTTTGCATTACCATGATTTTTCTGAAGGATATGAAGTCTGAAACTCAAATGTATTCCATTATTTTCTGAATTCAGACTTGAGTGCAAGAAAAACACAACTTTATGAGAAACAAACCAAAAATAAGAGGCAAAAATCTGGACATTCTGTAAAGAACTGGACAGTTGAGAGGTGTGTGGACTTTAGTATTCCCCAGAGTTGCTTGCTTACATACATGTACCTCACAAAGGCATCTAACAACAGCTCACACTAAAGTTTCATGACAAAATCTCCCACAGCTAAATATAAATCCCCATGTAACTCATTGGATAGCAAATTGGATCACAAACAAAACTCAATTCAGGAAATTGCAGTGGCCTATAAAAAAAAATTCTATGTCTTACAAAACAAATTAAATAAATAAACTAATAAATGAATACGACAGCTGGGTGCCCATGTCCCAGGATAAAAGAAGTGTCCACTTAGGAAACAGGACTATTCAACCGCGAACAGTTCAAACCCAGACTGTTCGACTCCAATGCATTTCTACACAAATTTTCTCTATATATGTGTGTGTATATATATATATATATATATATATATATATATATATATATATATATATATATATATATATATATATATATGTGTGTGTGTGATTTTTTAGTGGACAGTTTGACCCTGGACTATTTGACCCAAATATATATATATATATATATATATATATATATATATATATATATATATATGTATATATATGTGATTTTTTAGTGGACAGTTTGACCCTGGACTATTTGACCCCAAATATATTCTTTTAATGTATATATTATTTTTATATTCCCAGTAATTAATATTATAATATATAACTTTCAGTTCACCATAATTAATAAATTCCAGCTGCCTTTGTATTGCTGTGAAGCATAATGTCATTAACAAAATATGTCTGGTCCCAACCTTCGATCAGTGTTATATGCACTTACAGTATAAACTCAGCCCTCATTGCCTTTATTAAGATCTTTACATTAAACTGTATTATTAAAATGAATTCTAACTATTATTATTTTAAGAGGTTTAAACTTATGCTACAGGCTTTCAAAATTGTAATATACTTCACATCCCTGAGGTTATTTCTCTCTCTTTCCTCTAGTACACTGGTGCATTTAAAACTCCCTGTATTGCCAAGACTTGAATGACAGCACTACATGTGTTGCAGCTTTCAAAGCCATAAAGCACTTGGCTGGCCTATACTAACACATCCTCTCAGTCTAACTGGTAGTGCATGGGATCAGGCAAAGCTCTATGCATTAGAAAAAAATACAACGTCTCGGAGACCCCAATCAAAACCTTGTTACAGGCTGGATGCAAGATTTTAATTACAGCAGTAATGTCTCCTCTGCTCACACTTCTGCAAAATATTCTCAGGAATATCTATTTTCTGCATATTACAACCAAGGTGTTTGCAACTGCCTCCATAGTGTAGGAGATATGAGAGATATAACAGTTATGTGCTTACTGTAATGCAACATCACAAGGATCAGATACATCCTTGTAGATTGACAGGACTTGGGGCCAATCAGCTTCATGAAACTCGGTACTTCAGACTTTTCTAGTCTACAAACTTTTTCCCTCTATTCACAGTGCTTTGCTGCCCCCTTTCTTTCCACATGTCCTGCAGTCAAGCACACAGGTGGAACACATTAAACTTATACACTCATAAATCCAACAAGCCTTCTCCTTACTGAGGCTGGGAAAGGTGAGTGGGTATGTCACTGAACACCTTGTACATGTCCCGCGTATCACTTAAGCTGAAACTCAAATTCAACTGCTTGATTACTACTTCAGGTGGCCTTGGACGTTAAGTGATTTTGTGGTGCCAAATGCAGCACCCAGGTGATGGTAAGTGATTGGCAGTTTCAAAAATGACTGATCTGTTGTTTTTTGTTTGTATTTTTTATTTGTCTTTTGCGTCTTTTAAACTGTGCTTACTATACTTTTACTATTTTTTTATTTTTTTTTGTTACGTTTGCTATTGATAGCTTTTGTGTTTTTTATCAAGGAATTCTTTCTTATTTTAACTGTCTTTTATTTTAGTAACAGAACCACATTTAATTTGATGTGGCTGTTCAGGTCTAACCGTCTGGGATTGAATCGATCGGGGGTGAATCGTCCAGGGCAAAACAAAAAAAAAAGGAAGTGCAGAAACCTCAGTACACAGAAACATTCCTACAACAGGGTTAGGCCAGGCTAATGGAAATATGCCTCCTCTCCCACAGTGGCAGAGGGAAGAAGTAATCTACAAAAAACACAAATGCTGACAGGCCAAAAGAAGTCATAAAGATGAAAAAGTGGACTAGTATGGAAGAAATTATGTATTGTTGCTACTATAAAAAAAAACAGAGTTTCCAGATAGAAGATATTCGGAAAGATTAAAAGAGAAGTTTGAGGGAAGAAAATACTTGCACAAGAAAAACTGTCAAAAGCTTTCAAATAAAAATTTGTATTCATTAATACAACAGATCCATGAAAAACATCAGATAGACAAAAAAATTGGGGCCATCTGGAAAGAGAAGCAACGGAAGACATATGAAACTATGAAGAACACAACCTATGTATTTTTTAAGAGACAGGAAAAATGGACTTGGAAAAGAAAAAGAGATCTGGTATGGTGCAAGTCAATCTAATAAATACATAAATAAATAAATAAATAAATAAATAAATAAACTTCACAGATACTTGAAGAGAAATACAGATATGTAAAATTTCACAAAAGAAAAATTAAGAAAACAAATGGGGACTGTAGAAAACAGAATTAATAAGGTAGAAGTCAAACAAATAAAAACTGAAGTTATGGATTATCTGCAAAGTGAAGGATTTAGTGTGGAGAATCCAAAAGATGCAGTGTTGCAGCATAAAAGAATAATGGGCCCCAAGACTAAGGAGAAGGTGGATTAGGCAACATCTGAAGAAGATTTGCCACGTAGAGATGTTGTGCAGCCTTCCATAGAAGATCAGTACAAAGGGCCAGTTAAAGCTGCACAACAAGAAAGGGAACAAGAAACAATGGCAACTTAGATATAGGTAATGCGATGTAAAGATGGGCCAATGGGTTTCAGTATGAAGGAGAAGCAGATGAAGTTGGGTATAACTGAAGAGGGTATGTCACAGAAAGAAACTAAATGAAAAAGAGGGCAAAGAAAATGTTCTCAGTCCAGATGAAAATAACTTGAGGAAAGATCTGTTTGATTTAATAGAAATAGATAGACATATTGATACAGATGAAAGAAATAGACAACAGAAAGTAAATAAGGCCAACAGTGTTAGAAGATTAGTAAAGCAGATCAACACATTAATCATGACTATTATGAGATAATAACATGACATTTATAGAATATATTAATGTGCAGTTTAATAATATGTACTACAAACATGCAGAGTACCAAAGGACAGGAAGGGAACAAACAAAATGTAATCATGGAAGCATGAAATAGAGAAACTATGAAATAATTACCACAAGAAGTATCACTGTTAAAAGAATATAGAAAAGGGAACACACCATCACAAATACTTAGAAAGGTGTGCTAAAAGCAATGTACAGTGTCAAAATAGACCAGGATCCATCATACACTGTTCCAAATAATAAACTAAAAATATCAGCACAGGCAGAAAAAGTTAGAAAATATGCAGATAAATATGAAGGAAAAGTACATAGTAAGCAATTTCACTGATGACCCAAAAAGGTTTTATAAATAACTGGGAAACAAAGTAAAAGAAATAGAAGCAGCATGGAAAAAAATAATTAAATAGACAACTACCTTTTGAAATGTCGGCACTCGAAATGCCCAGTGCTAACAAGCTGAAATAAAAAAGAAAGACTGAAAACACAGAAGACTGAATCTCAAAATTAACTCTTCTCCATTCAACTTCTTTTTGCAGGATGCAAACCGAACTTGCACACCACCCACACACCCTGAACCTATACTTACCAACTCCATACCTTGCCATACCTCAGAGAAAAGGGAACATGCTGAGAAATGGCTTCTTGGAGTTGATATATTTAACTCCAATCTTTTAGCCATTCAGTCTCCATGTTTTAGGACTAACTTTAGTGGGTACCAACATTTCAAATGATTAACAAAATGGACACATTTTTGAGAAATACTATTGAACTTAACAAAGATGCAGAATGTTGAGAAGAAATAAAAGAAACATGAGTACTAATGCAGAGGATATGAAATGGGATGAAGAAACGACCAGAGAAATTAAGACAAAATTGAGATATGCTCCAAGCAGGAAAACCCCAAGCCCAGACACAGTATTTAATTTTTGTTTAAAGGTATTAACATCTTTACACAAAGATTTAACTCTGAGTAAGTATTATTTATATGCACATCCTGAACAGCCACCAAACCGTTTAACAATAAGAAAAGTGATACTTCTCCTTTAACAGTGAACCTGCAAGTCATCCTAAAAGCTGTAGAACAGTAACTTGCCTCCCAACAAAATGTAAATTATTTATTGTAATTGATGCAGCAGAGTTTATAGTCATTTAAAAAAAATCAGTTAAGAACAAAAGCATGACATCCAAAAGTCATATGGAACAAAGAGGCATTGTTGCTAAAAAAGGCATAATACAGAAATGTATAAAAGGGAGAATTTAAGAATGGCAGGAATAGATGAAAAATTAATTGACTGCATCCCTCATTCATGGATAAAGGGAGACTTACAGATGTATGATAGACCTTACATTTGTCTGTTATACTACAGTGACCATGAAACATTATTCAACCACTTTGCTGATGATCCATGATAAAGGGCAAATTATTATCCTAGGAATAAAAATTTAAAGGGAGGTATTCCAGGGTGATTTTTTGTCACTGCTGTTGTTTTTTTGTTCCTTGCCCTTAACCCATTAAGCTATTTACTCAACAGATTAAGCTATGGTTACAATTTGGCTCCCAGAAATGAATCTTGTTTAAAGACTTCTCATCTGTGTTTTGTGGATGGCTTAAGACTGTATAGTTAACCAGATAAGGAGTTGAAAGCACAAATATAAATTGTTAAACCTTCCTCAGGTGATATAAGAATGACATTTGGCATTGGTAAATCTGCAAAAGCAACATTTAGAACGCAAAAGCTGCAGCACCAAGAAGGTATCAATTTGGGACAGGACTGTGATATAAAGGAAATCGAGCAGGAGGGAGTGCAAAAAGAAATTGGGAATAGATAATAGATCAGCAAGAAAATGTGAACAAATGAGAGTAAAACACAGTAAAGAATACTTCAGAAGACCAAGAGTAATACTGAAAACTGGCTTTATATCTAGGAATAAAGCCCAAGCTATAAAAAGTTGTTCTTCCTGTTCCACCTCGCAGTTTTAGAGTGATTAATTGGCCCAAAATGTAGTTAATCAATTGAACAAAAATACAAGAAAAATGCTTCATGCTTATCAAATGATATATAAACATCAGTGTATACCAATATTATATATTACTCAGTCTGTTGGAGGTATGGGCCTCCTCAAATTTAATTACATGGGCAGATATGCAGTCGGAGGACTATATCTACTGACCTCATCACTTCAGAACCTAGAAAACATTTTAAAACATGAGGGGAAGAAGTCTAAGATTACATCTTTGCTTAATAGCAGAAGCATTTCACTATTTAGACGAAATCGAAATCCAACAAGAAAAATTAAAAAATCAGATACTAACTCAATTTTCCAATAATTGTAAAATCCTTAAATATAGTGGTAAATACATAAATCTCCCATAACAATGTCATGTTGGCTAATATTTGATGCAGGAATTGTTAAAGAAAAGTAAATGAAAGCAAAAAATGAAAGGCTAATAATGCTAGCCCAGGATAGTGGATTTTAAACTCCTTGGTTCAAAAGGTCCATTGAGAAGGTGGTAGAAACAGACAAATGAAAGCACTGTAAAAAGGAAGTGGAAACAGTCACACATCTTGTTGCTTCATGTGATACACTCATGGCATAAGGTCTTTATACCAAAAGGCACAATAATTTTCAATATTGCTGCATTGGGGATTGTGAAATACTGCAATATAGACGTAGCTGAGAAGCACTGGAAACATGAACCACAAAACATTATAGAGCATGATGAGGTTTATCTCACATGGGATCATCCGTTACCAACAATTCAAAAAATAAATGGGAAAAAATAAGATATAGTAGTCCATGAAAAGAAGACAAAAGTGGCATTGATCATTAAAATTGCTGCACCGTGTACTTACAGGCCCCTGGATACAGCAGACCTCCGTGCAAGAATAGGTTATTATTGCATAGATGGGACTATTCCCATGCAGCATGGCAGCACGCCATCCATATTCATGAAGGTGCGCTGCCATGTTCTAATACAGACACAGTTCTGTGTGCGAGTACAGGGGGCATAGCTGTGCAGTGCAAAGACACAAAACGTGCCCCCTGTACTCAGAAAGTGCCATACTGGCATAATATTAGAGCGTAGCTATAATATTATGCCAGTATTTCAGTGTCTGCATACACTTAAATGTAAAATAAATTATTTCAGTGTCCACAAAATCTGAAATAAAACCACCAAACAGGAAAACAATACAGGAGGTGTGTCACAGCTTCTGTGACACACCTCCTGTATTGCTAAAGCACTGTATGGCACATCAACATCCTGCAGAAGCAGGAAATGTGTGCAAATGTACAATGTACCTGTCAACCAGACAGATTTTTGCAGAATGTCCAGATCTGCATATCTCTCAACCTCTTAATGCCAGAAATCTGGACAAAACTCTAAAAAATGGGGGGACAAATAGGGGCATATCTTAAATATTGCCCTCATAAACTAAGTTGCTAGAGATTAATAGGATTTGTTTTAACATTCTGAAGGATTTGAAGTCTGAAACTCAAATGTTATGTCATTATTTAGTGACTTCAATCCTGAGATCATCCCAGTGACTTGCCAGGAAAAAAAGAGGAACACGCCAAAATGATAATGGTGCAGAAAGCAATGTGCAAACCCCCACAGTAAATAAAAATAAAACACATATGTAATTTTTTTTCTGTCCGCAATAAAGTTTAAGCATAGCTGAGCGGGAGTGCTCATCATGCAGCTATGCTCTGCCTAGTCTTCACATCCCAATGAGATAAATAGAAATATATGGCCAAAACAATGCAAAGTGAAATAACATAGTGGTTAGAGCTTGCACTTAGCAAGCAGACATTTATGGTTCGATTCTCCATTCATTTTTATCTGTCAAAAAAGCATGAAAATATATTTTGTTATCAGTAGGTACTGAATAATATATATATTTGTAAAGACAAAAAATACCGGCCAGGCAGCAACAGGAAAATGGTTGTAGAACAGTTGTTTTAATAAAGAAATCACCACAAGGGCTTTCACCATGACTCAAATGCAGGGCTTTTTCAAGTACAAAGAAAAACACATAACACCCCTCCTATTTAAATACCCCTATGTATAAAAGAGCGCCAAAACTTTTTAAAGCTGTATGTACATAATTCGCATCTAAAATTTTAAATATTCACAGAATAAGTCCAAAGTAATCCAATAACAAAATCCCTTAATAAACATAATTTAAATACACCTGTAGAATTTAAGTAGCATCTTCTTTCAACTTTTCCCGGTTAGGGGTCGCCACAGCAGATCATCTGTCCGCTCATGATTGGCAGTGGAGTTTTACAGTGTCGAGCTGCCAGCCCGGCACCCAACCTTCCACAGAAGGCGCACACATACACACACTCAAACCTAGGGCCAATTTAGAGTCTCCAGTCCACCTAGTGCATGTCTTTGGGATGTGGGATGAAACCGGAGCACCCAGAGGAAACCCACGCAACCACAGGGAGGACATGCAGACTCCGCACAGAAGGCACACCAGCTGAGGATCGAACCGAAGAACCTCTTGCTGTGAGGTGACAATGCTAACCACTGCACGACCATGGCCACCCAGAATTTAAGTAGCATATATGACTAAAAACCAAAACATTGTCACAAAATAAAAGTACAGTGAAATTTGCTGAAAAATAGTCCCCATATTGAAAATTCATCACAACTTCTCGGATCTCCTAACCAAGTAAGGTTTAATGGAAATATGATCATTTAGTCCTGGAGGTTGAGTTGCATTTAGTTTTAAGTGCCAATAAATCTCCCTACAACATAGCCAATTGTCCCAATCCCCACCCCTGGGATCTACGTGAACTTGTTCCAAAATTCCAAAAAGAAACCCAATGTGGGTAGGCTCCATGTGTAGGTGCATATACAATGCACTATTTAAATTCTTTTTCCTAATATTGTAGGTATGTTCATAGATACGTTAATTAAGTGCTCTTTCTGATTTTCCAACATAAAAACTAGGGCATATATATATATATATATATATATATATATATATATATGGATCTAGGACTGTTGAATGAAACTTCAGCAGTCTGAATCCACTATCACTGTACACACTTTAATGAAAGCGCTTTCACCAAAAAAGTGCTTTCTCTAAAGTGTGTTAAAAAAAAAAAACATTGTTTACTTTTACGCAGGAGGCAAGCCCCCCTGCACACCCTCTACTTTAATATTCTCACTCTGAGATTGCACTACAGTTGGGAAAAGGGAGTTTTCCCTTATCCGCAGCATAGTACAACTGGCACAACAGACATACTTACGTGAAAATGCTGCTTTGGTGAAAAGCATTTTCATGTAAGTATGCCCACCCATTAGCGATTCGGTGAAAAGTGCATTCGTGCAAGATTCCTAGACCCATTATATATATATATATATATATATATATATATATATATATATATATATGTACACACACACACACACACACACACACACACACACACACACACACACACACATATATATATATATATATATATATATATATAAATATATACATATAAACACGTGCATGTGTATATATATATATATATATATATATATATATATATATATATATATATATATATATATACCCACAAAACCTTACTGGGATGCATGGCTAGACTTAAACAGGCCCCTTGGGTTGATAGCAACTATGATATCTTTTACTATTATCTCCATGCAGTGTTTGGCATTATTTCTGAGATTTCTAACATAGTTAAAGAATGCTTTGTGGTGATCTTTCACATGGATGGCTATTTTTACCTTAAATATGATTTAGGTTCATATGATCTGAGTCCAAAGTTTTATCTCAAGTTTATCAAGACCATTATTACCATTTTGTTTCTAAAATTTATTTTTGAATACTACAATTGTTTTTTTTTTATTATTGAGGCCATTTATAGCAGGGTTCTACTAAAGGGGCTTATTTTTAAATTTTGGTATTATATTTGCTTTTGATATGGACAGATGCTATTTACATGCAAATAGAATTTGCCAGCAAAGGATTCTGCATAATTGCTCCAACTCCCTTGTAATATACATGTTAAATCTATAAATCAGTTTGTGATGACAGTATACACACAACTCTGTTACTCTAACTTTGCCATCTTTTATTCTGATTTTTTGACACAGTGAGAGCTTTTACACTTATTAATTATATGTATAATAAAAGAAACAACAGGTGTAGAAAATTCATAAAGAGCACTTTCAAAGTGTGATCAAATTGAAAAAAAAATGCCCTACACTTCAGCCCATAGATTTATAGACATAGTGCAGTGATGTGGGCATGCACTGTGTGCACTATTTCAATTACATTATCAAGATTTTTTACACATGAGGGGCAGAGCCTGAATGGCTAACTGAAAGCAGTAGTAGTTTAGAGCTCCATATAACTAGTTAAGTAAGACAGGAAAAAAATGTTTTTTTCTTCAAAGTATAAAAACTTATAGATAAAGGACTAATTTACACAATTAGAAACTTTGGCGAAGTTTTACAAATAATTTCCTGTCAAAAAGCTTGGAGATATATTCACTTGTTAAAATGAGCAACTCAAAGAATTCTCACCAGGATGCTGCCTTAAAGAAGGAACTACAACAGATGGCATCTACCCTGCAGGAGTTGTCTTTGAAGATGGATGATTTTAAAGAAAACCTATAAAATCTTAAAACAATCAGTCAAATACAGGCTGACACCCTCAAGGAAATGCTACAACAACACCATACAAGGATAATAGGAATAGAGGTTTATCTGAATGACTTAGAAAGCAGACTTAAGGAAGAGGAAACACAGAACGAACTGCTTCTTAAACAAAACACTTGGTTGGTTAATAAAGTAGTTGACTTGGAAAATAGGGAGAGGAGAAATAACATCAGGATTTTCAGATTACCTGAAAACACCAAAGGTGAGGATATTATTTCCTTTTTATGAAGCTGGATCCCTGACTTTTTAAATTTTAAATAAGGACTTTCCTTTGGCATTGAAAGGGCACACAGAGCTCTTGGGAAACCTGCCACTAACTCAAACTCTCCTCCTAGGTCAATAAGTATCAAATTTCTTTCATACTTGGACAAAGAACTGATTTTAAGATCTGCTTGGAGGAAGGCACCTCTAAAATATAAACAGAGCCTGATAAGAATTGATAACGACTATTCATCTAGAATAATGGAACAAAGGAAAAAAGTGTGGCCAATGATAAAGTTTCTGAAACAAAATAACATTAAGGCACACCTTACATATCCAGCTAAGATAAGAATACTGTATGCCAACGAGATGAGGACTTTTATTGACTTAGAGGAAGCCTCTTCATTTATTAAAACAAATAATGTGATTACTTTACCAGAAGATATGGATTGGATGTCACCTTCTCTCAAGGGAACAAAAGAAACAAATGTCTTTACAGATGTCAAAAAGAAGACGCAAAATACTGAAACTGTTACAGCCAAATCTCTCAAAGCATCTACTATGATATGAATTGTTTTAACATTACTTTAAAGGACCAATTTTACTGCTTGGAATTTTAAAACAAAGGTAACTAACTACTGAAATCTTTATCTATATTTTTTGAAAATAGATGACACATGAGAGCTTTCACATTTCTTACACAGAAGGTGGGTTATATAGCACATACAATATTTATACTGTAAATCAACATACATAGTATATATGTATTTTCTCTAAATTTCCTCTTTTCTTTCTCTCTCGTCTCTCTTTTCTCATTATTTATTTTAACTGCGTCTCCCTTTCCAAATTCTCTCCTATTTATTATACTAATATAGTCTGTACATATTTAATAACTCATTATCTATACATAGATAAATAATAGTCTAAAATCTAGTTTTAAGATAGACTAATTGGAATAGTGAACTTAATTAATTAATTGTTATTACAATATTTATTAGATTAATGTTAGTCACTGTTATGCTTATAGGGATTGGGGACATGTTCGTGATTAACTCTGAAATGTTCCATTCATGTACATATGTCCTTTGAATTATTTCCTTTTAGTTTTAACAAATATATAAAAAAAAGGAGGGAAAATGTACTGTTAATTAAGAGAAGTGAAGCTTTCTTCACATTCTATTTGCATTGCCATAGCAACAGTAACAATTGCTGCAGTTCCTAAGGACACTGTGAACCTGCAAAGTGCATTTAGCCTCACAGATAAGAAATAATATGAAAAAGTAGTGTTGTTTAGTTATTAAAATGGAAAACAACTTAAACAAGGTAAAATAAATACATAATAGGACTATTTGTAAATATTTTATGATTTATCCTCATAGGATTACATATTCTTATAAACTCAACTGAAATGTCCCCAAACTACATGTCCACTTAACTGTAGCTGCTTGTTTAAAAATTATTTCTCAGTTTAACATGCTGATTTCACAAGCTGTCTGCACTGTAAACATTACATTTTATACGTTACTTGAAATTGTCAGTCTCTAGAGCACATGAAAAGATACATACTACTTTTTGCAACATGTTATCTTTGAGTTACCTCACACACTGTACAAACTCACTTGGTGATAGCTATTCATTTAAAATATCAGTTTAGATATTAAATGTGCCCTTGAAATGCTATTGACATTTTGACAAAATATAATCTGAACTGGAAAATGAATGACTTGAAAGAAGTGAATTAATTCATAGATTTCAAAGACAGTTCTTGACACTACAGTAACAGTAAAAATATATATTCACAAGGAAGTATTGAAATGTTTTAGTCGTCCAGTTAAAATAGCTTACTGTCAACATTTTGCGATATCAGAAAGTTTGAAGAGCTAGGAAATTACTATTCTTTGTCTTTATAATGATTACTAGACAGATGCTAGACTCTGCTTTGTTTAATGAATTGTGACATGTGTTTATGAGTAAAATTGGAGTCAATTACTCACATTGGACTACACATTCCAGGAAACTCAACTGAAATGTCCCCAAATTACTTGTGAATTTAAATGAAACTGCCTGATTAATAAGCATAATTTACTTTAACAACCTGAATCCATAAGCTATCTGCTCTATATATGCTACATTATATATGTCACTTGCATATGACAGTCTCTAGAGCACACGAAAAAATACAAATTATTTTTGCAACATGCTACATTTGCACTAACCATACATTCTAAATAACTCAATTGGCAACTGACAAGTTATTTATTTTAAACATCAGTCTAAATATTAATTGTGCCCTTGAAATATTGTTGCTGTTTTGACAAAACAAAACCTGAATTAAAAAAGGAATGATTTGAAGAAGTGAAGCATTGTACAGATTTCAAAGACAGCTAATGACACTGCAATATAAGTAGAAATGTATACATGCAAGGAAAAACTGAAATGCTTTATACTTTTAGTTAAAATAGCTTATTGTTAACTTTTTGCTTTATCAGAAAATGTAAAGAGCTAGGAAATTATTTCTAATTTGTCTTTATAATGTTTACTAAAGTGATGTTAGTCACTGACTTGTTTAATGGATTGCGAGTCATGTACAAGATGGACTACTGAATGTTATTTCTGTTTGCCAATGTTTGCTGAATTTCTTTTATTAGTACTGATTTAAAACAAGGGGAAAGAAAGGGAAGGGAAATCTCTGTTTTTGGTCAAGGGAGGAGAGGCTTAATAGTATTCTAACTGCCCCAAGAACTCTCTAAGATGCTCTAAATACTATTTGATTAATACTTATCTAAGGTAAGTCTTGATTACCATATAGGTACCTTCACATTCATTCTAGACCTGATGTGATTACCCATTCTGGAAGCAGGAGGTGCCCTATGCAGGATGGGAATTGTCAGGGTGATCATAGCTCATTCTTAGACTCTGCTTAGTAAATCTATAAATATGTAAAAGCACTGCACACTAGAATGTAGGGTGCCTCTACTCAGAGTCAGGATACAAATGATAAGCCATGTATTTTGATAAGTGTGCGATGAAGTTTGTGAGCTGAAGAGTGGGAAAGTAAAGGAAGACAGTACACCTACAGTAAATAAATATTTCATTGGTAATCACTCATTGTCTCCTGCAGAGTCCTTTTAGTCAAATTATTTTAGTAATAATCTATTTGTTGTTGGCTTATTTAGTATATGCTTTTCTGTTGCATTTAATTTATCCAAAATTACATATCTGACATGTTTTGAGATCTCTTAAGGGTAACTAAATATTGGATATTTTCTAAGTCAACATAATAATTTTTTACACTACTAACATTCCATCCTGCTATATAAAATACTATAGAGCAATAATAGAATAATATAGAATTTAATATCTCTTTTAAGAAAATTCTCCATATAATAATTTAACATATGGAGATCAGTTGATATTGTTGGTTAAAAGTATGAGTGATAATCCAATAGATCTATTTTTATCTATTGGATTAGGAATGACTTCCATTCCATGCTTAATGGGAAATTCATATTTATTTGTATTTGATACTTTAGAATTAATGTTTTATAAAAGTACTTTTTTAAAGCCTGACCAGAATTTTACCCTACTTATATTTAAAGAAAAAAGAACATTAAATTACACTCCCAAGTTTACACACATAAAAATAACATTCAATGTTATCAGAGAATATGGTATAACTACTATAATCAAAATAAAAAAAAGCAAAAAGTTTTTTCCAATAATAACTTGAAATGGATTTAACATTCTTATCATTAAATACTAATGGCTTAAATAATGCAAATAAAAGATCAAACTTACTAAAATATTTAAATCTAAATAAGGCACAAGTAGTAGTTCTCCAGGAAACACATTTTAAGACTAATGATAGCTTTATTTGGAACCCTAAGGACTATACAGTCTTATCTCAATCCTCCTATAGAACAAAGACAAAAGGAGTATCAGTTCTCTGGAAGAAAAGCATACTCACTCCAAAAGGTATTTATAAATATGAAGACAAAGAAGGTCTACTAATGTTTGTTATAATTAAATTTAATAACAGAATATGGACCTTAGCTAATCTATATTGGTTCCCAGGAATTGGAGCAGGGACGCTTAAAAAACACCTAGATTTTATTTCCAGCAATTATAAAGGAAATCTTATACTGGGAGGAGACTTTAATTGTAGCTTAGAACCTTTTGAAACCACCAAGAAGTCTTTTCGCATAGCAACTATTTCAAAATCCTTAAAAAGATGGATTGATTCATTTCATTTAATAGACACTTTTAAAGTAAAAGATGATGCATCCTTATTATTTTCCCATAAAGACCATAGATTTGGACCACAAACCAGAATAGACAAATTATTCATAGTTCATAAAATTTACAAACAAAAATCCTCAACTTCTCAATAGTTCCATGCCCCTTCTCAGATCATGACTCTCTGATAACGAAGCTCCAAATAGAGTTTAAACCTTTAATCCTCTCAACTAGAATGCCATCACATATCATGAAAATTAAAGAATTCAGACCCTGGATGTTGCCAAAACTACAATTATTTATTGAAATTAATAATACAACAGAAATCAGTAGAGTCATGTTTTGGGACTCATTAAAAGCATATTTATTTGGTAAGACCCTTAGCTGGTACAAAAGACAAAGTTAGAGAGTGGGAATCTGAATCAATAGACTTGCAAACCAGACTCTTGACAACAAATTCTAAAAAAAGAAAATCAGAATTGTCCAGAAGTCAAAAAAGAAATAGAGAAACTAAATAAAAAATGTAATGAAATTCTAACACACAAAACTTGTCTAGCCTTGGAAAAACTAAAAATAAACTCATTAGCCACCTCCCCTAGATATCTACATAACTTATCTACAGGAATTAAAATACAATCTAAAGCAAATAACATTAGTAGTATATATCATGAAAAGAAAGGGAAAAATTATCAGATATAGGAGACATCCTTGAAGCATTTCTGTTCCATAGGGAACACTTCAAAAGAGAAGATTTAGATACCAACCAAATAAACTTAGATACAAACCTTATCAATATAAAAAAGAATTCCTGAAAACTTAAAACTCGACCTACAAAACCCTATAGCCTACAAAGAAATTGTTGACAAGATAAAGAAAGTAAATCTAACAAAGCTCCAGGGATAGATGGTATAATTACGGAAATTTACAAACTCTTCCCTTCAACGGTAATCTTCCTTTTTCATAAAACTTTGCTAGAAGTCCAGTCAGAAGCAAAAATACCACCCTCATGGAAATATTCTCTCATAACACCAATTCTAAAAGTTAAACCATCAGACTTTTCCACCTCATACAGACCTATATCATTACTGAATAATGATTACAAAATATTCATGTCAATCCTAGCTAGCAGAATGAAAATCCTACTTTCAAATACAATTAATAATGTTCAAACTGGATTTTTATATAACAGGCACACACATGATAATATTAAAAGGAGACTTACTCTTATAGATTATGTGAATAAAGAAGATAGATAAACACTTGTAATCGTATTAGACATAGAAAAAGCCTTTGATTCCCTCAACTGGGAATATCTGTTTAAAACTTTAGCACTATTTGAATTTCCTCCTCCCTTTATCTTATTATTAAAAAACATATATATTAATAACTTAGCCTACATTAAATTAGGTCCTTTCACCTCAGAATCTATCCATATAACGGAAGGTACTAAGCAAGGATGTCCCCTTTCTCCTATTTTATTTGCTTTGGCTATATAACTACTTGCAGAAATAATACACAATAATCCAAGAATAAAAGAAATAGAAGTCTATGACCAGAGCATATCTAAAACAGTGCTTTTTTCTGATGATATTTTATTAACCCTATCAAACTCCAGGCAGTCATTAGGAGAGCTAGCAGAAGTAATGGAGAAATTTTATAAGATTTCAGGTCTACACTTTAATAGATCAAACTCAAAATTTCTATTTTTAAATAAGAAAAAAGAACTACAAGTTACAGATAAATCCATCATAGGAAAACAAGAACTTACGCTAAATTTTTTAGGAATAGTTTTATGCAAAAATATAAACAAAACAGTATTAATAAATTATAAAAACATTATTTAGACAATAAAAAATGTATAGAAAAGTGGAACAAAATTATATTAACTTTTGAAGACAGATTGCAATTAATAAAAATGGTCTTATTGCCAAAAATACTATATGCAGCATTAGCAATACGGTTAATTCCTGAAAGGTGCATTCTTAAAGAAATGAACTCATGTTTAATACATTTTTTATGGTATCCCAAAAAGAATAGAGTAGCTCTATCTCATCACATTAGATCCTGGAAACAAGGAGGATTGAACTTCCCAGAAATAGAAACATATATAAAAGAATCTGTGCTTAAAACTACAATAGACTGGATAAACCCAAATTATTTTGTCATCTGGAAAGAATTAACAATGGCTATATTAACAAATTAATTTAATCTGTTAAAAAATGTTTAATAGTAGGCGAATCAAACAAACCCTGGTACATACTATGCATAAGTATACAATATAATATAACAAAACCTTCTAAAACAACACTGATTAATCATTACATCAATTCATTTAGGAAACTTATCAATGCAAACATAGATCTAAAACTTTGGTTTGACCTTTTAACCCCATTTACCATAATTAAGAACTTTCCTCACAAAATATATAGGGAAACGATAACCTCCTGGGAACAAAATGGATTCTTATACTGGTTTCAATGTGTAAATAAATTAAATGTTTTAGATATACATATGATAAAAACTGCTTACAATATTCCAACACAGGACTGGTTACCTTACAAAGAATGTTAATGTACACTCAAGATTTGTGCAGATTAATTAATCTATCCCAGGCCATTTTATTTTGATTGCTCTCTCTCAAATTTTTGTTCTCAGTATTTGATCTTAGTGTTAACCTACTAAGGACTCTAAATAACTTATGTCAACCTCAATGTAACAATGTCCTGTAATTTGTTTTGACTATTACTGTATATTGTAATCTTTGTCACTGCTAATGGTTGGAGCTTTTCTCCCCGGGCCTCTACTGAAAATGGACATATATCCAGTTAGACTAGCCCGGTCAACAAATGTAAAATAAATAAATAAATAAATAAATAATTCCTCATTTAAAAATATTCCAAATCTAATAAGTTTTCTGTATGACTTTATATATAATAGTTATAAAAAGAAAAATTCCATTTCAAATCTATATAAAGAATTAATAACATATAAAACAATTCCCACACCATCATACTGGCAGTTCTTAACAAACGGTCAGTCATTGCAGTTAACAGAAGAAATTAAAGCTAACATCTTACTATCAGATAATTACACCTCTAACACACAGTACTGGAAAATATTTAACTGGAAATACTTACATAGAGCATTTTTAACACCAGATAAATTTAAAAAGATCAGTACTACTACAAATGTTTTTTTGCTGGAGATGTGAAAAGTCAAATAAAGCAGACTGGATTCATATTTTTTATGAATGTAATAAAATTAAATCATATTGGAATGGAATCAATAATTTTTTACAAACTTTATTTAATGAATCCTTTACCTTAACTAAAGTATTGATTATACTAAATGTAAATGACGGTCCCTACCTGAATAAGACAAGTATGTATTTGCTATGGACAATACTTGCTATATCTAGGAAATGAATAATCAGAAGGTGGAATTCAAATACACGCCCGACCTTGGACAAATTCTACACTTTACTGAAGACAAAGAAGAAGAACTACGAATCTATCCCAGGCCATTGGTAAATAATCCTTTGAAGAAAGTTATATCTTTGTTGGAGACTCTGCAATAATCAATATTGCATCTCTGATAACTGATCATTTAATTGTATATTTAATAACATACAATGTATATAATTGAATATCAGGCTATTGTAAATATTGTATATAGCTGTCTAAAATGATATTTAAAAATATTATGTAAATGTTATTTTAATTGAAAATAAAAAAAATATTTGAGGAAAAAAAAAGATTTTATACACGTAAGAAGTGTTTGTGCACAAATGGCATACAACATACATCACATTTTCTTGCATGATGCAAGGAGCGCCTAATACATCACTGAATACTTTGAATGCCTATGGTCAGGTTGGAATGAAGCACTATGTAGCATTACAGTACTACAATACAACACTTACAGACAGCTGTGTAGCAAACACTTGCACCAGGATTCAATAAACTCCATGCAGGAATAGTGCTATTCCTGCATGGAGTGAAACGTGTCCATTTACCCTTAGCTTTAACAGCAGCACACCTTGCACATTCATGAAGGTGCACCACTGCTATGCCTAAATGGACATGAACACTACTGAGTGCAGGGAGTGTGTTTAGGTAGTGCACACACATCTAACATGCCCCCTGCACTCAAAAACTCTTCCCTTTCTGACATAATAAATCCTTCAGATTTTTATTTCTTCTAAAGACAAAAACTGTTTTTTTCTCCCACTACCTTGGCTATTTTTTCATCTGTCAACAAAACATTCCACTTCAGTTTTATTATATCACATATTCCCCATATGTTATTACTATATGTTGACATTAGCCTCACATTATCTATCTGTGAGGCTCTAGACTGAACAGGTGTTCTATCCTGTTGTTTATGGGAGATCCAAGGCCTAGACCTAATACTTCTGTATTGCTTACTCTTAGTAATAGCATCTTTAACTCTATTTTTATTGTAAGCCCTTCGACAGAGGTTACTCTCTAACTTGTTTTTTTCTTGTTCGGTGTGTATCCTCCATACATTCTACAACCTAAATACATAAATTCTATCAACCTGCCCTCTTATTATACCATTGAACATATATCTTGGATGCATGCTGTCATAAGATAGCATGCTATTCTTCCTACAGTTTTTTCTGAATAAGGTTGTGTCCAAAACTCCATTCTCATCCCTCAGGAATTTTGTATCCAAAAAGTTCAAAGCTCTACTGGAATACTGTGTGGTGATGTTTACGGTTTGTGTATCAAGACAGGTGCTTTATTTTTACATGGGAAAGAAGTGTTAAAATTATTATTTTAATTTAAAATTATGTAGTAATTGATATTTGTCAACCAGGGTAGTGTAGCCTGTCTAAAATGTAAGTGTGAGTGCATATAACATGTGATTTCACCCCTGCATACACAAGTGTCCCGTACAGTATAGTCACACCCCATGGTAATGTAATGAAAGCACACAGGGGGATGTTATGTAAAGTAAATCATATACACTTACTAATATGTCAGTAATGATTAAAATTAAGTCATTATCCTGATATTTTTTAAATGATAACTGAGCAATGATTAGCAATGTTCAATTATGCTTAGTCGGTGTAAACATTGCTTAAATGTGAATTCTAAGCAGCAGTCAGCTCAGCTAAATGGGTCTGCACACTGTTAAGCAATGCTCAGCAATTACCCCTTTAAGCACTGTTTAACCTAGCTTAGTGGTTTTGTGTGTTGCTAAGCTGTGCTCAGCTTTTTTTAAATGGTCCAATGATGGTAAAGAGTGGGAATATGGCCTTATTTAAAGCATGCAGATGGGAATACAGCCATAAACTGTTGTAGTTTGATCTCTGCAGGAACATGTCTGGTGTTGGAGAGGATATGCACTTTCAGGTACAGTGCTGGGGCATCTTGGAGACCAGGGTCATGGCTGGACTCCTCATAGAACACCATGATAACAGAATGCTGCAGGCCCAGTAACAGGGCTCTCAGTACAAAGTGGAGGCCTGGGACCATCTGGCACGTGACCTCACCAGTGCCACTGGAATCGGCAAAACTGCTGAGCAGGTATGGCATCATTATGCTAACCTAAAGCATAGTATGGGGGAGCTCTTGGCCCAATGGATCCAAGATGCTTGGGACTGGCATGATCCAGCAGTTTGTAAGTATCACAGATACAGCTGTAGCAAATTCTAGCAAGAGTATGTGATAAACACGTATGAATAATAGGTTCATAGTTGTGTACTAGGCTAATGGCTCTGGAGCCTTTACAAGCCTAGCTCATAGGATTACCCTGGCATCATGTCACACAACCTTAATTCCTAGTGTCTCTATCGAGTAGAGCCACTGGAGTGATCCCCGGAGTGAATTTTCTATTTCCCATCCACTCATCAAGCTTACTCTTAAAGAGGGATAGTGAGGTGCTCTGCTTGACATGTATGGGAAGTCTACTCCATAGCATGGGCAGTCTCTGGGTTATGAACCTGACCCTCTAGAATGTTCTGTTAATTGTGGTAAAGAGGTTGACATCTCTGGAGCATGTGGTGTGGAGGGATAGGGATTTCTTTAGATGTAGAATTTCTAACAGAGCTGAGGCAGACATGGCTTTGTAAGTCAAACAGAGATTGCCTCTAAGTAGGCGATATGAGACAGAGAATAGTTGGGGTTATTTGAGTTTGTCCATATAGGACAAGTGTTTAAGGCCTAAGATCCTCTTTGTGAGGTACTTTTGCGGCCTCTCCAGTTGTTGCAGGTGTCTAGTGAGGTACATGCCAAATGGGGAGTTGTACTCGATGACTTGCCTAATGAGGGAAGAGTAGAGGGAGACAATGACCTCTTTTTTTCCTGGATGCAAAACCCTTAGTAATGAGATGTGCCACATAGATGGACTTTCTGACCACAGTGGCAATGTGGTGGTCAAAAGAGAGGTTGCTTTCAACCTGTAGTCCCAGATCTCTTATAATACCTTCTGTGTTCAGTGGACTACCATCAATGTGGTAATTCAAAGGAACTGGATTTTTCCGAAAGGGGATGAAGACACATTTTTTGGCATTGAGCTTATTACCATGGTTCTAACATCAGTTGTTGGTCTCATTGAGGCCTTTCTGTAGGATGTCAGCATCACTTGGGGAGTTAATAATAGCTCCCAACTTGCAATCATCTGCAAACTTCATCAGACAGAGTCCCTTGTGTTGGCCTGGACTTCAGAGAAGTAGATACCAAACAGGAGAGGACCCAGGACCGAACCCTGTTGGACTCCACTTGTGACTGGTCGGCAGTCTGACTTGGAGTCAACTACATTCACACTGTAGGTTCTATCTGTGACCCAGTTTGAAACCCACTTAGTCCAGTTTGAAACCCACTTAGTGATATAGGGGTTGATGCCTAGCTTAGTAAATTTTTCTAGGATTCCTGAGTAGGGAATGGTCTCAAAGGCCATGGCCAGACCAAGGTAGGCTGTATGAACCACCTTACCTTCATCTACAGCTCTGGTGACTGACTCAAAGAAGTCAACCAAGTTGAGCAGGCATGATCTATCCTTCATAAAGCCAAACCATGTAGGATCCAGAGTTTGGAGATTCCCTATATCTTTGTTTATTAGGTCCATGATGATGCATTCCAGAGCTTTGCATATCAGACTCATCAGACTAATGGGGCAATAGTTCCCGGGGTCTGTAGTCACTCCTCCTTTGTAGAGAGGGATGACTGTAGCAGTGCACCATTTGGTAGGGACAAAGCCTGAGGTGAGGCTGTGATTGAACAGGGCACACAGGTGAGGTGCCAGTTCACTCTGTAGTTCATGCAGAACGCAGCCAGGGATACTGTCAGGTCCCATTGAAGCTGTATTCTTGGCCTTGGAGAGTGCTGTTTTAACCTGTGCAGCAGTAATACTGGGTGCCTGGTAATCTACTGGTATTGTGATTAGTTCTTTGGGGGGGTGTAAACTTAGCACTGAATCTGTTTGCCAGTATATTTGCAATATCTGTTGGCTCAGTATAGGAGATACCATTGTGCAGTAGCTCAGAGCAAATCTGGGTATTGACATGGAGATTCTTTACATAACTATAGAAATCCTTGTGGTTGACTTTACTATCTGCTGCAATTCTGTTTTCATAGCTAGCTTTAGAGGATTTGATGAGGGATCTCAACATTTTTCTGAGGCTGATAAGGGAGTTTTTCCAGTCTTGATGCTTGTTTGTTTTTCACCCCTACAGCTGCAGAAGAGAGGGCTATGAATATTGAGTCCCATTCCAACAGACTGACAAGGATGCGCCGACAGGCTGATGAGTACAGATCTACCTTTCAGTATATAGTGAAATAAATAAGAAGGAGTAAATTGTTTATTGTGTTCTGTGTGTAATGATTAAAGAAAGGTTTGCCAGACTAATAATCATCTACAGCATATGCAGTAGTAGAGCACTGTGTCATATAACCACAATAAAAACCTAAACCACCAACTGTTGTGTTTATTCTGGTATGCTATATAATGTGTATGGGTTCTGCACAGAAAATATGGCTTTGACAACATGAATTAACAGGTTGTTAAGAGAATCAGCTAATATGCAAAACAGTAGCTTGTGGAGCTGTAAATCAAGATATACATGAAATATGACATAGGCTATGTACTAAGATTCGAACCCTGAATACTAATGTCAGATGTATTATAGTGTGCCCCCTGCTGCAGTACCTTGTGTTAACCTTTGTTTTCCAGATTGTGTAATTTCAAAGGATAACTACACAGTACAGTAACTATCTGTCATGCATGAATCTCAGGATTACAAGGTCAGACTGTCTAACCCACAAAGTATTAGGCAGAAAACAATCTAATAAGATACAGCAGTTCCTCAGTAGCCCAGTGTGATGACAAATACCCTTATAGTTCATTTTAACACACCCAAACATGGTTTGAATCCAAGAACTGGTACTGAGATATGTGCATATATGCACTCACGAAATCTGCAATTTTGTAGCAACAGCCAGATAATGGTAACCGATATCTTCTCCACACGTCTTAGAGGTAATGAAATCTTTGTAGTGGCTGTTTGAAGGGTATTACTATACACCATGTACAACTGTCTCACTGTCCAACCCAATGCCTGCAAATAACAGCAGGATAGGTACATACACCATGCCCTCTTTCAGATACATGTCTCTCAAGTGTCACACTGTCATGGTTAGTGGTCACTGCTGCCAATCACCTTGGACACAGATAGGAATCCAGGTGAACTATGCTAATAGCAGACTCACACAAGATCATTCCAGGATACCCCTTCTTTGTCAAATATGTAACCCTGACATTTAAAAGCCCCCCTCCAGTAAAGTAGCCACAGTTCACCCATTCTGCCCCATACCATTACAGGTTGATAGTCTAACAGGTATGTATGTGCCACAGAAGCTATGAGCCATAGGTGGTTGTAAAGTGAGGTCAGACCTATAGAGTATTGAGCAGTACTGTTGTGAAAAATAGAAGCCGATACAGTTGTTAATGGACTTTTTATTCTCTCCCCCCCACCCCTCATCTGCATCAATAATCATTATTCATATATTATGGGTATGTTGTTCCCAAAACCTATTGTTGGGGCATGTGTTCTATTTTTGTTCATATATTTCATTGGTTGGATATTAACACACCTTGTTCAAATACTATTATTGGTGGCCTGTTGCCATCAATGTAACTTGCATGCAGTTACAATGCAAACTGTTGTTCCACTTATGCATGTGGTCTGTTTGCTATGCAACTGTTTGAGATCTGTTGGTTTGAGTTGATGAGAACACCCATGCATGCTGTTATAACTAATCTTGTAATGCGTTGCTCATGACTAACCAATATGCCTAGGAAAACCACAACACCATAGCATGTTTGGGAAGGCAGATCCTGGTGGATCCGCCTGTCCCACCTCATCTGGCCATGGCACCGAACCCCAGGACATTTGTGACCCAATTTGGAACATCCTCCTCTACTGGTCCTGCACCACCTTTGGTTGGAAACAACTCAGGGAACAGGGCCCGTACCGCCCCGGGCATGGGCGCCAAGAGCAGCCTGTCATCTGTAGAATGCTCTGGGGTATGGTGCACAGCATCATCCACTCTGAGTTGGGTGGACAGCTGCACCAGATGGAAGGCTGCCTGGCACACCTTGAGGGGCAGGCCACCCTTCTTGTCCAGCCCCCAGCACAGCTATATTTGGGGCCGTGAAGGTGCAGTGGTGACTGCCCATGGGTGGGGACCTCAGTCCCACTGTATCCATTTGGGGGCTCATGGGCCTCTGATTCCCAACCACCCTCCCTGTCCAAGGTGTTTAGCCCCCTCGTGTCATATACCACTCGTATCTGCTGTCTTGTGTGTCTTGTCTGTCTGCAAATGTTACCTATCCTGCCAAACCTACCTCCCCAAACATAGCTACAGCCCTACCATAACATCCCACTCTCACCTAAAAAAGGGCATCTGTCCCACAAAAAAATCATTGCCCCATACATAGCTCTACATTTCACCCCCATGTACAGTGAAATTAATCAATCTACTCACAGATTATTCTACAACTGTCTGTTGTGAACACCCCTCCCTGTGGGGTTTGAGGCTGTAAATTCCAAATTCTACACATTATTCACAGCTGTTGCTGCAGAAGAAAATGTAGAGCTATAGTCCTTTCCTACACCCATTCTGCACATCCCTAACTGATTTTCTTAATGTTTTACCTCCTGCTTGCCACAATTTCACCACTTTCCTATCACCCTTTTTCCTTTCCTTTAATTAAAATTGCCAGGGGTATAAGCAGGAATAAGCGGTCCTAAGTGAAGCTAAGAGGGCTTAACCATCTGTTAGTATTGCTTAGCTTTGTGCAAAACTATGCAAACCCACTTACAACTGCTTAAAAGTGCCTTAATCACTCTAGTCTCCATCAGCCCAGCAACAAAACAATCAGGCCTGTCAAGTCTCAAACCTGCAATGCTGTACATTACAATCACAGCCACATACCACTACATCATCTGAGCTGTGGGAATTTGTAATGGTTTTACAAACATATCATGCATTCTGGTCATTTACAATTAATGAAAAAAAAGTCATCACTTCCAAGTCTTGAACACAGGACCCTGTGCATTACAATCAAAGCAACATACCTCCACACCATCCAATCTGTATCATTTTAAAATGTTTTTACAAACATATCATGCATTCATTCATATATATATATATATATATGTGTGTGTGTGTGTGTGTGTGTGTGTGTGTGTTTACATATTTATACATAGCTATAAATATATATATATATATATATATATAGATATAGATAGATAGATAGATAGATAGATAGATAACCAACCTCTTACTGCAAGACATCTGCAAAAAGCCTGACAAAGTGGGGAGATGAATGGCAAACAATGGTGACATCTTTGAAATATGGCTGTTATATGTGTAGAAGTGTGCTAGAGTGGCATGGTTTGATTTAACATATAATTCCTGATAGATTCCAGGTCTGAAACACAAATGAATGTCAATATCTACTGATGCCAATACTCACATTATCCCAGTGATTTGTCAGAGACCCACAACTGTTATGGGGAACAGATCAAACATATGAGCCATGCATCTGGACAGTGTCTAGACATCTGGACAGTGGAGAGCTATGACTACAGTCATGTAACAGAAGAGAAAAAAAAACTAACAGTTGCCAACCATTTCACCCAGCTCCTTCTGAACCACGGTAAGACCAACACGACACTACCCTAAAATCAGCTCTGAGGAATTACCCATGTATTTCCAAATATATCATGCACTACAGGGATGGAACTGTAGGGAAAAACAGATATTGGTTCAGAAATATCCACCTGTAACCATTTGCACCACAATCACAGCAACATACCAGTACCCCAAATGAAGTGTAGAGTAGAACAACTGTGTGAACCAACATATCCCGATTGCCAGTCACACAGTACACCGACATATACTGGCTGAACTCATGTTCTACTGGGAATCCCAAGGTGTTTCAGGAAATTTCTCAGCCTGCTCCTACAAACATATACACCTGATAGACCACTAGCAACTACAGTAGCATGCACAGTCAGATAGAAAAGGATCTATGACACTCTCATCTGCTACTCTGCTTACTCAGCCCAACAAACATTTACACACACACACCAATGCTACACAGTATTGGCAGTCTGTTAACAATGGCCAGCTGCACATAACTCTCAACTGTACAGATTTCCACATAATGTCCAGGGTATGGGACCATATTTATGGCCACTGCTGCATACCACTTCCAGGAGTCTGCTAAGTCACTGGTATGATATCAAGAGTGCAGTCACTGAATAATGATATACAATACCTCTGAACCTCTTACTGCAAGACATCTGAACAAAGTATGACATACTAGGGGGACATGGGGCCGAAAAGAGGGACATATCTCACATAATGGTGTTACAAACTGAAACACTTGCTGATGTTACAGAGTTTGTAATAGCATAACATCCCTGAAGGATATGATGTCTGAAACACTAATGGATGTCAACATTTACTGACTAAAATCCTCACATTATCCTACTGATTTCTGAAAAAACAGATATTGTCTGAGGAACAGACCAAACATAACAGGCAAACCTCTGGGCAGTCTGTGGACATCTGGGCAGAAGAGATGTATGTCAGAGACATATCACTGTTAGACGTCAAGTCACAAAGAAAATGCATATCTAGACAAACCCTGTTAATCTAGCAATGTGTATAACAGCAATACTTGCTTACAATCTGTTCCCAATTCTGGTGCGTTGTCCACCATGTTGGGCTGTCTCCACATGTCTTGTCCTGAGAGGTATTTCCACCTACCGTCTGTGAAGCTGTAGCCCCCACACCTCCATAATGTCCTCCACACAGGCAAGGAAAAGGGGCAAGGCCCACTTGAAGGACTTAATTATAGGACTGTGTTGCTATAGCATTGGCTAATGGAAAGACAACACAGCTGCTCTGGATGCAAGTAGCAAATAGGAGACACCGATTGGTACACAGGCCATCACCTGCTCATGAGCCTGACCTACAAAAGGCAAGCTGCTGCCTATGTAATACAGGTCCGAACCCATCTACGCAAAGACAGACTGTGACTACACAAACCTGACCATTTCCATTATTCTGAGGAAACCCTTCAGCACTATAACAGGTATGTCAATCACGTAAGCTTGTAATGGAATGCAGAAGGGGGATGTAATAATGTCAACTAGGACATTAAACACTAGGTCACAACAAGACCTGCTGGACTCACATGCTACTGTCTGGCACCTATGGTCCTTTTTGCTTGCCCTGGCTGCATTGACATGGATCACATCTCTGGCCTCTCAGTCACCCCAGCAAAGGTCAGCATATGTATGACCACTACTGGAGTGTCTGTTGTCCAATACTGAGTGTGACACTGCTAGGCCAGCTACCTGGGATGTTGTAAATATTCATATGTCACCTGTGAATGCTACTATGATACATATACTTGTTTTACAAATGTAACAGACTTATATAGGGCATGTTCATAGTACACAGCAGGTGCAGAAGTGTGTGTTGAACTGTATTTGATATACTGACCCAATACCTGACAACTGTCCAGAATTTTCAGACTGACCACATGTCTGCCTCATATTTGTAGTCAATGCCTCACAGTTATGTATTGTTTGGCACATCACTGACAACCCATTTAAGACTGAAGTCATAACATAATTTGATTGTCAGATGTCATATCCTGCATAGTAGACCTGTGAATGAGACACCATCTTTGCAACTGCATGTGTTTCAGCTAGATTCATAAAGTGACATTATTTTCCAGCCTTTCCCAACCAGTGATGTGTGCCTTTGTGCAGATGTCTTGCTCTAACAGGAGCTAGGTGTTTCAGACACCTGCTTTGTAGCTGTGGAGAGCACACTAACCTTGCCAGGTTACTCATCCCATCATACGTTTGGACCCCAAATAGAGGGTTGCAAAGCCACAGGATGTGGAGTGTTAAACATAGCATACACATACACATCTCCAGGTGGGCCAAACAATATGACACATGGGAGAAATCCCAAGTGCAGTTAACAGTTGAGAAAACATCTACTCAAATCATAGCTAGCTGCAGGCCTCCAACCATGACTATGGACACCCACCACACCTATAGGGACTTTCTGGAATCTGTCAGGATTCAATCATCTACCCTGTTCATGGGTGAATTCAACTACCCAACCTTAGTGTGCATGACCTATGCCACCTGAACATGAATGCAGAGATTCCTCAGCTTTGTCAATGGCAATGCAGTGGATCAGCTGGTCAACACTCCTATGACAGATGGACATAACCTGTACCTGGTCCTAAACAACATGAGTAGCCATTGTAGCACTCCTACAGTGTCATCCTCCTTGGTAAGATCTGACCACATAGCCATCACTGTTCAGGTCACCATCTCCCCCACACCCTTGCCAGGGTCAAACAAAATTAACTTTGCACAAATTACTATAAATCTCCTCAGAGCAGGTAGAAGTAGCTTTACAGCCAACGTCCCATTAGTAATACCTGATAGGACATCATCATCTCCCTCAAGGTAGGGTAAATATCCATGGTGGACAGCAGCAATACACAAATACCATAATATGTGGAAATAATTGCTGGACAGGGCCAAGAAGGTACAGGTGCCTTATTGGAAGCAATGTCACCTTGGTCTGCACAAGCAAATAAGGTGACAGGTGAATTACCCTAAGGCTATCTTTGAGTACACATTGGACACATCCACCAAAGCCAGTCACTAGGCCTTCCACACATGTGTCTGCAATCCCAGAGGCAGCACACAAATCTGCTCTGCAGAGGTGGTCAATAACACCACATACACATATGGCATAGATATAGGCAACCGGCTGCAGACAGGTGAAGTGAAAACATTACCTCCCTGTCCCCCCATTGGTACGCATGTGCATGCACAGCACCTGCCCACCCCCCCTCATCATCACAAAGCAGGTTCATAATGCCCTCTCAAAGGCAAAACACAGAAGTCTATATAGGCCTGATACCATCCCTGGCTGCATACTACACGAACACAGGCACAGAAAAGAAGGTAGACTGTTGTGCTGATGAGTGCAGCAATACTGAGTAATACACAGTTGTTGTTTGTAAGTTACTTTGAAGGTCCACTTAAATGTGGTGACCTCTGATTCCATGTCCTACTGAACTCCATGGTCTTCAGGAGTACAGCTGAATGTGGGCAAGTCCTTTCATGGATTGATAGTACTTGTGCAGATTCAAGTTATGTGTACACTTGGAATGCCAGATGATCTAGGATTCTAGTTTCCATGCCGCTCCACAAAAGTTTGAAAGATATGTTGACAGTTATTCTTTCTGTAAAGGTTTTCAAGAGATGACCAAAGCAATGAGTTATTTGGATTGAACTGTTAGATCCATGATGTAGAGGGAAGGAGCCCTGTCTGTGACCTAAGTGACCAAGGTTAATTTAATAACTCCTGCACTGGTGGATCTGGTAAGGAGAGGGAGATGAATGATTGGATTGTGTTTACTCACCTCTTTTTTGGGGTGGAGCGAGGATGACAATCACACACCAGGGAGGGTTGCAGCCACTATGTTACCAGTGTTCCATAGTGCACAGCGGAATGCAAGTCTATATTACATCATTGAGCGCTTAAAAAAGTGAACGATGAATAATCGACCCCATATAAACAAAAGTTTACAATCTCGAAAGCTCAGAACAGTGATTTTTTTCCCAAGGAAAAAAAATTGCTGTTCCAAAAAAAAAAAAAAAAATTGAAAGAATACATAAAGTGGGGCCTTGGCCCCGCACACACCCCGCCTACTTAAATACACCAACTCTGAGATCGTACTACAGTGCTGAAAATGGCAAAGTAACGGAAGCGGCCAAACAAATTATTTCCCTGGGAAAGCATTTGCTTAAAAACCGCTTCATTATTTTGCCTTTTCATTGTTTTAAGTTTGACAAAGACGCATTCGATAGAATGCATCTTCAGTCATCTAATAGGAACCCGCAGAATGCATGCCAGGTAGGAGTGGTTAGGGCTGAAGACGAGATGTTTTAAAATGGGGTGGTAGAGCATGGCCTTGTAGGGCCCCACTGCGTGGTCCTCAAGATCAGAGACCTAGCATGAGTATGTCACCATGGAGGTGGGGATGCTTGCTCACACTTTGGATTCCCAAAAACCAGCTGGGCGGGGGGGGGGTGAGGGTTTAGGCAAAAATTTGCCTGCAAAGAGTATAACATTCTGTCCCAGATCAACGTGATCCTTGGCCCTATTGATCAAAGGAGAATAAGTGGAGCAAATAAGTGACAAGGAAAGAAAAGCTGATGGTCTGTGAGAGATGGCAGAAAAGAAAAATAAGAGTTTGTGGGCTTAAATTCAACTATGAAAGAACAATATCTGGCTATTTGTGCTGTATATCCTGAATTATGGATTCTCAAGAGCTTTTCTTTACAGCCAGTAAAGGAGAGCTCAATATATATATATATATATATATATATATATATATATATATATATATATATATATATATTTTTTTTTTTTTTTTTGGAGGGGAGGAGTCCCCTTCACCACTGATTCAGTGCTGAACTCTTCCATCTTAAACTTATATATATCAATTGCATTTCTGTGCAGCACTGGGTAAGGGAAAAACTCCAAAAAACAGTGCAATGGGATTCAACTGCCTGTTTCATTCTAATATATGTGAGCAAATGATCGCCAATGTACTGAACCCTGAGAAAATGTAGAAAAGCCAGACTTGACTATACCAAAGTCATGTAACATGCAAACAATCAGGTAAAACATTTTAAATTAATTTTTGCATGATGACCATTGAGTAGTAGAATCTGGCCCAGTCATTTATTATTCATCTCATGGCTATATAGTGTCCTGGTGGATAACTGAACTTAAATAGCTGTTCTGGATCATAACAACAACTAAATCCAAAAATGTTTGTTCTTTTGATGTCATTTTAAACTATCCCAGAAAGTTATATGATCACTATTGCATAGTCAATTGCTTTCATTTTTTCACTTTTAGGACAACGAATAGATGATCCAGTGAGATTTTAAGCAACAAAATATGATTTATGCGTTATCTGCCATTTCTTTTATTTCAAAAGCTATTTTAAGCACAAGAACAGAAAAAAAAGTTAAGCAGCTCTTAATATTTAGACTTAGCCATCTCAGATCTGGCTGGCCCTTTGGTTAAATACCATGCTTTATTCTTTGCACCTTCATCTTAATCATCTTCTGCAGGGACAGTGCATGCCACTACACCCCTCCCCTTCAGTCTGTATCTTATCATGTGGCTGCTAACCATATAGTATTGAAAAGGAGGTGTTTTCCTAAGATCCTGCGTTAATTAAACAACATGCTGAGAACCTAATCCCAGGAAATCTGGTTTAACACAACTGAAGAAATTTTCAGCTGGATATGCTTAAAATGATCTCATTCCTCTTTGAAATTATCTACATGCTGTTTCATATATCATCCTCTCATATACTCATCCCATCTTATATCTTATCAACAACACCCTTTTAATAACAATCTGTAGATAATAGTACTATTAAATGCAACATTTCTAAAAATTATAACTAAGACTACACCCATAAGGACTAAAATAATTAAATCAAACCTGGTCTTCTTAACAAAGGAAATTAAATAGCTTGGGAAAAATCCAATATTGATGCTGACAAACAGAAGCAGAATCAACTTAGAAATACTACTAAAAAACAAAATCTGACATGTTAAAAATATACTATATATAATTACAAACAGCAAATTGGAACAACTCTTAAGATATTTTTTTCCACCATCAACAAACTCCTGCATCCAATCCATATGATCCATCCTAGCCCCAAAAGACATGCACCGGAAGACTCCATTGCTAACCAACTGAACTCACACTTTATAAGCTCTGTTGCCTCTCTCTCTCTTAAATCCATAATCTTCTACAGCTGGTATAATACCTCCACACACCACCCCCCCTTTTTTAGATCTTTCTCAGCAGCACTTTTAGTAAACTGTGCGGTGTGATGTTATCTATTGTAAGTAAGAATGCCATATGATTTAATTGTATATAAGAGTCTTTAGCTCTCTATTTAATAGAATTTTATCTAACAGTTTTAATAATATTTCTTTGATTAGATTTGATCCTTGGTTGATGCATATCTCCATGTATTATGTTTATACCATATACAAATTTGTGCCTGATGTCAAGCCAGTAGACGTTGCTATTAGTAACAAGAGTATACATACTTTTAATTTGCATAACTAATTGAGTTTTTGCCGCCGATTTGGCTCGTTAAGTAGGGTGTGTTATGTATATATACTGATGTATTTTTAAAATTGTTATAACCTGAAGAAGCGCACTTGTTAGTGCGTGAAAGCGCTTGTTTTTATCAAATAAAACAGTTTTCTTTATCATCGTGGTGGTTCCGGTAATTTGTTGGAATATTCAGCCGCTTGGTCTTTTTGCTGGTACCTTTGGATGCTTGTGCTTGGTTTCGTGCTATTAGTTTTGGCTCTTTTGCTTTTGCTCCCAGCTCAGCAGCACACGATGGATTCACTAAATATTGAACTTGACTACGTTCCGGGTAAGACTGATATCGTACCTAATTGGAATGAATTGTTTCACCAGAGAGAGAACTCCCTGCTCAATTATGATAACAAAGTTACTACTCCATCAGCTACCAATACCAACATAGAGAATGTGCAGGAGTTCTATACTGCCTTAAGGAGCTTAGAAAATGATTTGTATAAGCTCCACAGACTTATCTGGCAAAGGAAGCACTTGGAGGCGTGCTTACACTTCAAAGTCATCCCGCGAGGCATGCGGGTTCTCTGTATGCCGAGCTACGGAGAAGCGCACCCCGAGCTCCTTCGTAAATGGCAACAGCTGAATTTGGATCTTGGATACAATTACCTGAAGCTCCTTATTGAATATTTTTTACCGATAGAAGAGAACCTTATAAGTAAGGTGGAAGGTGAGCATAAGATTCTCATATCTCTGTTCAAAAGTGACTTCTGTGTGACCAGAATTAATAACATGCTGAAACAAGTGACTTTTTATAGTAACAAATTGGAGCAGATTAAGCTAAAGAAACTGAAACGTGATTGTGATGACTTCCAATCTGGCCATATCTTTTTATGGCCAAGGTTTAATGAAGCGGCTGCTTCTGGTGAAGTTAGTGATTCCAACAATATTACTGTTTATGATACTAATAGCACGGTTGATAGGACTGAGCCTAACAATGATGTTATGAATAATGTGGGGTTGAATGTATCACAACCGGATGGTGATTTAACATCTACCACCTCTTCTTTACCCTGTAACCAGCAGGGTTTGAACCGTAATACTGGAGGAGCGAGGCCTAAGGAGGTGCTACCTTCATGTAATAATGGACATAAAATTACCCATCCTTTAAACTCCCCACTACCTTTCAAACAACGAGCCCCAACACGCTCAACAAGCAGGGGGAGAGGCAAGCGCAAGATATCGGGCGACAATTGGGGGACCAGGAAAAAGAGGTTTTGAACATATTGTTCTTTAATATGTCTTCCAGGGTTCTGACTGATACTGACTGCTCTATTTTGAATAAGGGGCTTTCTTTCATACCCTCCAAAGGGAGTGAATTATCGGACACATTGATTGCCCTACGTAAATTCACCAGGAAAGTAGCCCCAAACTGCTATTTAAAGATTCAGCAAGTTCTGTTGCCGAACATGATATTGTGGAGCTGAAAAGGAAGAGTTTGTTCGTGCCATCGCTACCTAGTTCTATTGAAAGCTTTCAGAAGGCTTGCGAGCATGATTTTTATGTCTACTTTAGTGAAAAGCGACATAAAAAACTGTATGTGAACTTGACTGCACTTCAGAAACAGAGCTTGGAAGCTCCATGTAAAGATACTAGTTTAACCTTTAGACCTGCCGATAAAGGGGGAGGGGTCGTAGTAATGGATTCTACGGCATATGACAACTGGATGCATGATATGCTTAGTAATGATGTTGCCTATTGTCTTATAAATAGATCAGATGTTGTTATAATCATTAGGAACATCCACGATACCCTATATGACCTTTTGATGTCTAGGAGTATTAATAAATCCTTGTATGAATACCTTGACATTGAGGCACCCTTGATACCGTTAATAAAGGGGTTGCCCAAAGTGCATAAGGGCAAATTTCCCCCACCCCTACGGCCAATAGTATCGGGCAGATTATGGGCTACTGAGAATGCCTCTAAGTATGTGCAATCTAAAATTGGTCCCCTAGTTGAGAAAATATCTACAATCTTAAAGAATTCTTATAACCTATTGGATGATTTGAAGGAAGTGGCGCTATTAGAAAGGGTGACATCAGAAACTCTTATGGTGACCTTAGATATTAAGAGCTTATTTACTAGTATTCCGAATGATTTCGGTATAGAGGCAGTTAGGAAACATCTTAATCAATATGACTGTATTAGTAACAATGAGCAGTTTGTCATATGCACCTTGCTAGAAATGATCTTAAATAATAATGTGTTTATGTTCCGGGACAATGTGTATAGGCAGGCATGGGGGGTTGCCATGGGCACCCCTTGTGCAAATGCCTATGCGAATATAGCCATATATGAGTGGGAAAGGGAACATATATTTAATGAAGAGGCTTTTATTAATAGAGTTATCTATTATAGGAGGTTTGTTGATGATATTGTTCTTTTTTAGAATGGGACCTTAGAATCCCTGCAGGATTTTGTGGCATACATGGGGAACACTACCTCTTTTTGAGTTTTACATATGAGGTTTCCTTGACAAGCATTAACTATCTTGATGTCACTATAGTAAAAAGCGGTGAGAATATTTTCCTTACCTCTTTATATAGAAAGCCCTGTTGGAAAAATGGGATCTTACATTATGAAAGCATGCACCCTAGACACATCTTCCCCAATGTGGTTAATAATCAGATGGATAGGGTTGCCAAGCTCTGTAATACGGATAGTGAGAGAGAACGTCTCTTAGATTTCCAGGGGCAATGCTTTATGAGTAGAGGCTATCCCATTCGCTTAGCTATGAACTATGGAGGCAATTATTTGAATGTTCCTGATATTAGTCCCAGGAAGAGATGTAAATATCACCACCCAATTAGATCGCAGAAGGGCAAGGTGCAGTATGACATTAAGTACACTAATGATGTTAAGTATATCAAAGAGATTTTGGCCAGGAACTGGAAACTATTAACTATGAACAAGGAGCTATTGAATATAGTAGGCAAATATCCAACATTTAGATACAATAATTGTCTTAACTTGAAAAGAATGTTGTGCAATGAAAAGACTTCATGCATACCGATAGATGTAAGAACCAACTATAGACTAGGCACATTTCCTTGTAAGAAATGTTGCATATGTAGATTTATCACCAAACAACAGCACTATGAGGATAGGAAACTGGGTATGACTTTTACTCCTAATTTTTATGCAACGTGTGACACCACTAATGTAATTTATTTAGCCACTTGTAATAGTTGCGAGGCATATTATGTGGGTCTTACTACACGTAGATTTAAAGACCGTGTGTATAACCACATTTATGATATACGCAAAAAGAATGATAATAATGTATTGGCTCGGCACTGTCAGGAGTTTCTGACCCATGAATTTAGTTTTAGGGTGCTTCAGATTTTGCACCCTAATAAACGTGAAGGTGATATATTGGGAACTCTTGAATTGTATGAACTAAGATGGATTTTGACACTTAGGGCACACTTAGAACCTGGTCTCAATACATCAGTTAGCATAAGACCAGCCCTTTTATAAAATTATATTATTCTTATGGTTAGAACTGTGACAAATGATAGCAAATTTCATGTGGTTACTTTAAGATATATCTACTATGATTCATTGTTTATGAATGTGTTATTTTGGAATAGTAAGGATAATTTATATGGCAGAGATGTCATGATTTTTATTTAGATATTTTGTTTTTACACACCCCCTTTCTTCCTTTTTCTTTCTTTTTTCTTTACGTTCTTGTTGTTGTCCCCTCCTTCTCTCATTTTCCTCATAGTTTCTTTTACACCCTTTTTCTTCCCTTCCCTCCCTTTTCGTTTCTTTCCCCCCCCTCTCTTTTTCGCTCACCTCCCTATCCCCCCACACCCCCCCCCTTTTTTAGATCTTTCTCAGCAGCACTTTTAGTAAACTGTGCGGTGTGATGTTATCTATTGTAAGTAAGAATGCCATATGATTTAATTGTATATAAGAGTCTTTAGCTCTCTATTTAATAGAATTTTATCTAACAGTTTTAATAATATTTCTTTGATTAGATTTGATCCTTGGTTGATGCATATCTCCATGTATTATGTTTATACCATATACAAATTTGTGCCTGATGTCAAGCCAGTAGACGTTGCTATTAGTAACAAGAGTATACATACTTTTAATTTGCATAACTAATTGAGTTTTTGCCGCCGATTTGGCTCGTTAAGTAGGGTGTGTTATGTATATATACTGATGTATTTTTAAAATTGTTATAACCTGAAGAAGCGCACTTGTTAGTGTGTGAAAGCGCTTGTTTTTATCAAATAAAACAGTTTTCTTTATCATCGTGGTGGTTCCGGTAATTTGTTGGAAAAGTCATGTAACATGCAAACAATCAGGTAAAACATTTTAAATTAATTTTTGCATGATGACCATTGAGTAGTAGAATCTGGCCCAGTCATTTATTATTCATCTCATGGCTATATAGTGTCCTGGTGGATAACTGAACTTAAATAGCTGTTCTGGATCATAACAACAACTAAATCCAAAAATGTTTGTTCTTTTGATGTCATTTTAAACTATCCCAGAAAGTTATATGATCACTATTGCATAGTCAATTGCTTTCATTTTTTCACTTTTAGGACAACGAATAGATGATCCAGTGAGATTTTAAGCAACAAAATATGATTTATGCGTTATCTGCCATTTCTTTTATTTCAAAAGCTATTTTAAGCACAAGAACAGAAAAAAAAGTTAAGCAGCTCTTAATATTTAGACTTAGCCATCTCAGATCTGGCTGGCCCTTTGGTTAAATACCATGCTTTATTCTTTGCACCTTCATCTTAATCATCTTCTGCAGGGACAGTGCATGCCACTACACCCCTCCCCTTCGGTCTGTATCTTATCATGTGGCTGCTAACCATATAGTATTGAAAAGGAGGTGTTTTCCTAAGATCCTGCGTTAATTAAACAACATGCTGAGAACCTAATCCCAGGAAATCTGGTTTAACACAACTGAAGAAATTTTCAGCTGGATATGCTTAAAATGATCTCATTCCTCTTTGAAATTATCTACATGCTGTTTCATATATCATCCTCTCATATACTCATCCCATCTTATATCTTATCAACAACACCCTTTTAATAACAATCTGTAGATAATAGTACTATTAAATGCAACATTTCTAAAAATTATAACTAAGACTACACCCATAAGGACTAAAATAATTAAATCAAACCTGGTCTTCTTAACAAAGGAAATTAAATAGCTTGGGAAAAATCCAATATTGATGCTGACAAACAGAAGCAGAATCAACTTAGAAATACTACTAAAAAACAAAATCTGACATGTTAAAAATATACTATATATAATTACAAACAGCAAATTGGAACAACTCTTAAGATATTTTTTTCCACCATCAACAAACTCCTGCATCCAATCCATATGATCCATCCTAGCCCCAAAAGACATGCACCGGAAGACTCCATTGCTAACCAACTGAACTCACACTTTATAAGCTCTGTTGCCTCTCTCTCTCTTAAATCCATAATCTTCTACAGCTGGTATAATACCTCCACACACCACCCCCTTTTTAGATCTTTCTCAGCAGCACTTTTAGTAAACTGTGCGGTGTGATGTTATCTATTGTAAGTAAGAATGCCATATGATTTAATTGTATATAAGAGTCTTTAGCTCTCTATTTAATAGAATTTTATCTAACAGTTTTAATAATATTTCTTTGATTAGATTTGATCCTTGGTTGATGCATATCTCCATGTATTATGTTTATACCATATACAAATTTGTGCCTGATGTCAAGCCAGTAGACGTTGCTATTAGTAACAAGAGTATACATACTTTTAATTTGCATAACTAATTGAGTTTTTGCCGCCGATTTGGCTCGTTAAGTAGGGTGTGTTATGTATATATACTGATGTATTTTTAAAATTGTTATAACCTGAAGAAGCGCACTTGTTAGTGCGTGAAAGCGCTTGTTTTTATCAAATAAAACAGTTTTCTTTATCATCGTGGTGGTTCCGGTAATTTGTTGGAATATTCAGCCGCTTGGTCTTTTTGCTGGTACCTTTGGATGCTTGTGCTTGGTTTCGTGCTATTAGTTTTGGCACTTTTGCTTTTGCTCCCAGCTCAGCAGCACACGATGGATTCACTAAATATTGAACTTGACTACGTTCCGGGTAAGACTGATATCGTACCTAATTGGAATGAATTGTTTCACCAGAGAGAGAACTCCCTGCTCAATTATGATAACAAAGTTACTACTCCATCAGCTACCAATACCAACATAGAGAATGTGCAGGAGTTCTATACTGCCTTAAGGAGCTTAGAAAATGATTTGTATAAGCTCCACAGACTTATCTGGCAAAGGAAGCACTTGGAGGCGTGCTTACACTTCAAAGTCATCCCGCGAGGCATGCGGGTTCTCTGTATGCCGAGCTACGGAGAAACGCACCCCGAGCTCCTTCGTAAATGGCAACAGCTGAATTTGGATCTTGGATACAATTACCTGAAGCTCCTTATTGAATATTTTTTACCGATAGAAGAGAACCTTATAAGTAAGGTGGAAGGTGAGCATAAGATTCTCATATCTCTGTTCAAAAGTGACTTCTGTGTGACCAGAATTAATAACATGCTGAAACAAGTGACTTTTTATAGTAACAAATTGGAGCAGATTAAGCTAAAGAAACTGAAACGTGATTGTGATGACTTCCAATCTGGCCATATCTTTTTATGGCCAAGGTTTAATGAAGCGGCTGCTTCTGGTGAAGTTAGTGATTCCAACAATATTACTGTTTATGATACTAATAGCACGGTTGATAGGACTGAGCCTAACAATGATGTTATGAATAATGTGGGGTTGAATGTATCACAACCGGATGGTGATTTAACATCTACCACCTCTTCTTTACCCTGTAACCAGCAGGGTTTGAACCGTAATACTGGAGGAGCGAGGCCTAAGGAGGTGCTACCTTCATGTAATAATGGACATAAAATTACCCATCCTTTAAACTCCCCACTACCTTTCAAACAACGAGCCCCAACACGCTCAACAAGCAGGGGGAGAGGCAAGCGCAAGATATCGGGCGACAATTGGGGGACCAGGAAAAAGAGGTTTTGAACATATTGTTCTTTAATATGTCTTCCAGGGTTCTGACTGATACTGACTGCTCTATTTTGAATAAGGGGCTTTCTTTCATACCCTCCAAAGGGAGTGAATTATCGGACACATTGATTGCCCTACGTAAATTCACCAGGAAAGTAGCCCTCAAACTGCTATTTAAAGATTCAGCAAGTTCTGTTGCCGAACATGATATTGTGGAGCTGAAAAGGAAGAGTTTGTTCGTGCCATCGCTACCTAGTTCTATTGAAAGCTTTCAGAAGGCTTGCGAGCATGATTTTTATGTCTACTTTAGTGAAAAGCGACATAAAAAACTGTATGTGAACTTGACTGCACTTCAGAAACAGAGCTTGGAAGCTCTATGTAAAGATACTAGTTTAACCTTTAGACCTGCCGATAAAGGGGGAGGGGTCGTAGTAATGGATTCTACGGCATATGACAACTGGATGCATGATATGCTTAGTAATGATGTTGCCTATTGTCTTATAAATAGATCAGATGTTGTTATAATCATTAGGAACATCCACGATACCCTATATGACCTTTTGATGTCTAGGAGTATTAATAAATCCTTGTATGAATACCTTGACATTGAGGCACCCTTGATACCGTTAATAAAGGGGTTGCCCAAAGTGCATAAGGGCACATTTCCCCCACCCCTACGGCCAGTAGTATCGGGCAGAATATGGGCTACTGAGAATGCCTCTAAGTATGTGCAATCTAAAATTGGTCCCCTAGTTGAGAAAATATCTACAATCTTAAAGAATTCTTATAACCTATTGGATGATTTGAAGGAAGTGGCGCTATTAGAAAGGGTGACATCAGAAACTCTTATGGTGACCTTAGATATTAAGAGCTTATTTACTAGTATTCCGAATGATTTCGGTATAGAGGCAGTTAGGAAACATCTTAATCAATATGACTGTATTAGTAACAATGAGCAGTTTGTCATATGCACCTTGCTAGAAATGATCTTAAATAATAATGTGTTTATGTTCCGGGACAATGTGTATAGGCAGGCATGGGGGGTTGCCATGGGCACCCCTTGTGCAAATGCCTATGCGAATATAGCCATATATGAGTGGGAAAGGGAACATATATTTAATGAAGAGGCTTTTATTAATAGAGTTATCTATTATAGGAGGTTTGTTGATGATATTGTTCTTTTTTAGAATGGGACCTTAGAATCCCTGCAGGATTTTGTGGCATACATGGGGAACACTACCTCTTTTTTGAGTTTTACATATGAGGTTTCCTTGACAAGCATTAACTATCTTGATGTCACTATAGTAAAAAGCGGTGAGAATATTTTCCTTACCTCTTTATATAGAAAGCCCTGTTGGAAAAATGGGATCTTACATTATGAAAGCATGCACCCTAGACACATCTTCCCCAATGTGGTTAATAATCAGATGGATAGGGTTGCCAAGCTCTGTAATACGGATAGTGAGAGAGAACGTCTCTTAGATTTCCAGGGGCAATGCTTTATGAGTAGAGGCTATCCCATTCGCTTAGCTATGAACTATGGAGGCAATTATTTGAATGTTCCTGATATTAGTCCCAGGAAGAGATGTAAATATCACCACCCAATTAGATCGCAGAAGGGCAAGGTGCAGTATGACATTAAGTACACTAATGATGTTAAGTATATCAAAGAGATTTTGGCCAGGAACTGGAAACTATTAACTATGAACAAGGAGCTATTGAATATAGTAGGCAAATATCCAACATTTAGATACAATAATTGTCTTAACTTGAAAAGAATGTTGTGCAATGAAAAGACTTCATGCATACCGATAGATGTAAGAACCAACTATAGACTAGGCACATTTCCTTGTAAGAAATGTTGCATATGTAGATTTATCACCAAACAACAGCACTATGAGGATAGGAAACTGGGTATGACTTTTACTCCTAATTTTTATGCAACGTGTGACACCACTAATGTAATTTATTTAGCCACTTGTAATAGTTATGTAGGCATATTATGTGGGTCTTACTACACGTAGATTTAAAGACCGTGTGTATAACCACATTTATGATATACGCAAAAAGAATGATAATAATGTATTGGCTCGGCACTGTCAGGAGTTTCTGACCCATGAATTTAGTTTTAGGGTGCTTCAGATTTTGCACCCTAATAAACGTGAAGGTGATATATTGGGAACTCTTGAATTGTATGAACTAAGATGGATTTTGACACTTAGGGCACACTTAGAACCTGGTCTCAATACATCAGTTAGCATAAGACCAGCCCTTTTATAAAATTATATTATTCTTATGGTTAGAACTGTGACAAATGATAGCAAATTTCATGTGGTTACTTTAAGATATATCTACTATGATTCATTGTTTATGAATGTGTTATTTTGGAATAGTAAGGATAATTTATATGGCAGAGATGTCATGATTTTTATTTAGATATTTTGTTTTTACACACCCCCTTTCTTCCTTTTTCTTTCTTTTTTCTTTACGTTCTTGTTGTTGTCCCTCCTTCTCTCATTTTCCTCATAGTTTCTTTTACACCCTTTTTCTTCCCTTCCCTCCCTTTTCGTTTCTTTCCCCTCTCTTTTTCGCTCACCTCCCTATCCCCCACACCCCCTTTTTAGATCTTTCTCAGCAGCACTTTTAGTAAACTGTGCGGTGTGATGTTATCTATTGTAAGTAAGAATGCCATATGATTTAATTGTATATAAGAGTCTTTAGCTCTCTATTTAATAGAATTTTATCTAACAGTTTTAATAATATTTCTTTGATTAGATTTGATCCTTGGTTGATGCATATCTCCATGTATTATGTTTATACCATATACAAATTTGTGCCTGATGTCAAGCCAGTAGACATTGCTATTAGTAACAAGAGTATACATACTTTTAATTTGCATAACTAATTGAGTTTTTGCCGCCGATTTGGCTCGTTAAGTAGGGTGTGTTATGTATATATACTGATGTATTTTTAAAATTGTTATAACCTGAAGAAGCGCACTTGTTAGTGCGTGAAAGCGCTTGTTTTTATCAAATAAAACAGTTTTCTTTATCATCGTGGTGGTTCCGGTAATTTGTTGGAAAAGTCATGTAACATGCAAACAATCAGGTAAAACATTTTAAATTAATTTTTGCATGATGACCATTTAGTAGTAGAATCTGGCCCAGTCATTTATTATTCATCTCATGGCTATATAGTGTCCTGGTGGATAACTGAACTTAAATAGCTGTTCTGGATCATAACAACAACTAAATCCAAAAATGTTTGTTCCTTTGATGTCATTTTAAACTATCCCAGAAAGTTATATGATCACTATTGCATAGTCAATTGCTTTCATTTTTTCACTTTTAGGACAACGAATAGATGATCCAGTGAGATTTTAAGCAACAAAATATGATTTATGCGTTATCTGCCATTTCTTTTATTTCAAAAGCTATTTTAAGCACAAGAACAGAAAAAAAAGTTAAGCAGCTCTTAATATTTAGACTTAGCCATCTCAGATCTGGCTGGCCCTTTGGTTAAATACCATGCTTTATTCTTTGCACCTTCATCTTAATCATCTTCTGCAGGGACAGTGCATGCCACTACACCCCTCCCTTCGGTCTGTATCTTATCATGTGGCTGCTAACCATATAGTATTGAAAAGGAGGTGTTTTCCTAAGATCCTGCGTTAATTAAACAACATGCTGAGAACCTAATCCCAGGAAATCTGGTTTAACACAACTGAAGAAATTTTCAGCTGGATATGCTTAAAATGATCTCATTCCTCTTTGAAATTATCTACATGCTGTTTCATATATCATCCTCTCATATACTCATCCCATCTTATATCTTATCAACAACACCCTTTTAATAACAATCTGTAGATAATAGTACTATTAAATGCAACATTTCTAAAAATTATAACTAAGACTACACCCATAAGGACTAAAATAATTAAATCAAACCTGGTCTTCTTAACAAAGGAAATTAAATAGCTTGGGAAAAATCCAATATTGATGCTGACAAACAGAAGCAGAATCAACTTAGAAATACTACTAAAAAACAAAATCTGACATGTTAAAAATATACTATATATAATTACAAACAGCAAATTGGAACAACTCTTAAGATATTTTTTTCCACCATCAACAAACTCCTGCATCCAATCCATATGATCCATCCTAGCCCCAAAAGACATGCACCGGAAGACTCCATTGCTAACCAACTGAACTCACACTTTATAAGCTCTGTTGCCTCTCTCTCTCTTAAATCCATAATCTTCTACAGCTGGTATAATACCTCCAGACCCCCTAGCTCATTCCCAAATTCTCAAACAATAACCTAGCCCAACCTTCACTATCAGACAACTAATTAAAACTTTGAAATGGATGACCCTTGCTCAAGACAACTTACCAGCTGAATAAATCAAAATAGGTGCATATGGTTTGACATTCTCTGTGTCCATCTTAATAAAATCTTCTACCAAGGAAAGATATGTCTCCACATATGAGTTGAATCACCACTGACTTGTCTTTTTACAGGTCTGTAGCCATCCTACCTCCTCTGTCTAAAATACTTGAAAAGTGTATACAATCTCAAGTTCTTACCGATATTAATGAAAACTCACTACTTTACCCTAAACAGCTTGGTTTCTGTCCATATCAAAGCCATGCTACTGCTATACTAAGCTTTGCTATAATAGCAAATCTAAGCAGAAACAACAATGACCTTGTTTCTTCCATATTCTTTGATCTTTCCATAGCTTATGACATAGAGTGACAACAAAAAGTACTATCCAAGATGTCTTCTCTAGGTTATGATAAATTCTCACTATACTGGCTCAAAAGTTACCTCTTAAACAAACAGCAAGATGTAAATTGCATAATAACATATCTTCCTTTTTCCCAGTAACCATAGGAGTCCATCAAGGATCTGTATTAGGTCTATTACTTTTTATTATATTCATTCATGACTTGCATTTAGCAAACAAACAACCATTATCCAATATGCAGACAATCCCATAATCATCTGATCTGCCAAATACATAGTTAAACTGCAGAACAGGACACCCAAAATACCATCTCATAGATTGAGATTTGGCTTACTGATTCATAGTTCCTTCTAAAATCCAAAAAAATACAAGCTTATCTTATTTGTCCCTAAGCAACCACACAATAAAAATAATTCTTTCTCAGTTCTATAATCAAACAATACCAAGATTGAAATGGTAATGTATGCCAAACTACTAGGGGTCACCATTGACAATAACCTAAAATTCAACTGCTATGTACCACAGGCTGTAAAAAGAACTCAAGAAAAATTGAGAGTCTTCTATAGGGCCAATCCCTTCCTAAAACAGCAGATTAGGATAAGCATTTCCTCCTCTCTTCTCATCACTACAGTCTCCATACTCATCAATTTAAAAGACAGTTAACTCTCCATATCTGACCTGTGCTAAAATAAAATTACAAAATGTGCTGCTAACCATCATTATAGAACACATCACTGTGTTGCACTAAGGTGACTACAGATGCTGGAATTAAGGCACTATTTAATCTGCACACAGCCTGTAACAACACATAAACTCTTATATGACAAGACAAATGCCCAGGTCTAAGCAATATTTTCCAGCTCCACAGTAGCAAAAAATCACTATGCTCTTCTGACAAGATGTTGCTAACTGTAACTAAATCAAACTATACTGCTATAGGCTCCCTATACTCCCCTCTCGCTCTCTGTAACCTGGAATTCCATACCTCTCTCATTAAGAATATTATAAATTAATAAGTTTCTCAAACTACACTTAAATGATCAGTACTTGGCTATGCCCTTGCACCTCTCTTGGGATAAGTTAAGTGCTGCCTCTCTCTCTCAGCCTCTTTTCCTGGGACTTACTACTCTATATAGCCTGTATATTCACTAAACAGCTTTCATACTCCTCCTGCCATGCCTGCAATTTGACTTACTGCCCTTTACACTTCAGAGTACCTTCTGTGCTTACTGCAATCCTCACAGTTTACAAAACAGAGCACAGGTAAATAAAACAGTCACCATATTTTTGTAGAAGTGAGACAATACTAGAGCACCTAAGGAAAACCCAAACAGCCCCTTAGAGAACATAAACAGCTCCACACACAATGAATGGAGGTAAGAAATGAACTCTACAGCTTATAACTGTGAGGAAGCCCGAGGTCTTACACAAAGCAATTCAGGTTGTCCAAGGTATATGCATAGAGATATAAATAACTTTTCTGAATCTGTTGTCTTTATTACTCATAAATACTTAAGGAATTGTTGATAAACAAACTATTTTAAGGGGCCTCTTGATATATGTACTGCATTTATTCTGATAGTACTAGAAATTTGTTAAGGGTCCTCTCAGAGTCAGAGCTTCTAGGTGTCTGCAGCTTCTTTGTTGTACATCAAGGGTATCAGTAGATGAAGGTTTTGAAGCAATAAACTGCTTGATCAATTGCACTGCCAACATACATTACAAACTGGTCTGGCAGACTATAATTAGAAGGAACTTCACAACACCATTTTTATTGGCATGAGATGTAGAAGTAAAGTAAGTATTAAACTACATCTGTGCATGTTATTTACCATACAAATAGATGTCTAACTTCAGTATTGGCTTTAGAAATTAATTGCCTAATATTTACCTAAGAAAAAGAAATTTACTTATTTATTTTCAGTAAGATTACATATTAATGATATACAGTAACAATTTATGCTGTATCTGGAGATCTGAAGCAGGATATTTTTTTTACCTGGTTGCCATCAGAGCAGAAAATAATTAATACTGATTTTGCATTTGCTGCTTTTATATTTTTTGTAATGAACTGTTATGTTACTGCTGTCATAAAAATAGCCAAAATATGTTGGTGTTTCATTGGTAGCTTTGTCTTCAAAAACCTCATTAAATTTTCTTAATTATAACCTGGCAGCCACAACATTCAAGGCATATGACTGTCATTTTAGGCAGCATATGCAAAGCTGTCAGAAGGAAGTGGCAAGCTGTTCCTGAAAGAAACTAGAACTATTTGTTAACTTCAGGGACTAATGCTATGTATTTCTCCTCCAGGAGATTTATTTCTGCAACAAAATATAACTCACTTCAGGAAACAAAAATAGACCTAGTGCAAAACATTTGACTCTTATCAGACTGAATTAATCATTTCTTTAGGAAAATAATTGCAACTCAAAATATGATTATTCACAACCCATGTCTACGAAAACAGACAAATCCATGTTCTGCATTCATTTAGGTGCTTATTAACAATAACATCAATACAAATGCAAGTAAGAATGAAACGATAAAGTTGTGAACAATATTTGATGTGTCGAAAAAACATATATATCTTCATAATAAAATAAATCTGTTTACAGTTTCTTGATCAGAAGCTGCATTTTGAAAGATGCATGGAATGTTTATCAACCACTGTATTGTGTATTACACAATGGAGAAAGAATGACAGTTGTATTAAAGAACATTGAAAAGGCAAGATGATTACAGCTTTATCCTCCTGAATCACATAAAGTGGAACATTCTGCAATTTAATGCAAATACGGTTCAATGGGTATCATTAGTATGTGTCTGCTTTTCAGCCTTCCAGATACTAAATTAGATCAAACTAGTTTAATCTGTGAGCTATGAATGAAAACCTCATGCTGTGATTTTGCATTTATTGCAGGTGATCTCAATTTACATATTTTTCATCGCTGAGAAATAAAGGATTTGCATTTGATTCTCTTTGAATTTCTAAATTCATGTAACATTTTAATCTGAGACAGCATCAGTTTGGTGTAACAAGACAATAATATTTTAGACATAATTTTTCAGCATTACTGGTTAGTGATCTTAATTCTTAGCTATCATTGATAGGTGTAGAATGTAGAAAAAGAGATTTGATTATTGAAAATGCTAACTATATTCTATAAAAGTTACTTGTATGAAAACACACACACAAGTACACATGCACAGACATACAAACACACACACACAAATGCACATGCACACACACACATACACCATAACACACATACACTGTTAGTGTTATTCGGTGGCACATCATCTAATCTCTTAAACTGTTAACAGTCCATCTAGCATACAACAGTTATATTTTTTACTACACAAAATTCCTATTTCACCATCACTCTCTTAACTGTAACTTCATATATTTTTATTAAAACGTATGCAATATGAATCCTGTTTCTCATTTTGCAAATACTAGTATATTTTATACATAGTATGCGACTGTATTGTTCTTCTGTCCCTGAGCTGAGACTGACATTGGTCACTTGTGATTAGTTCTGCAGCATGGTTAGCAAATTTAAATAAGAAAAATAAAGGAAACACATGTATGAGCATACGTGAAAACCTTTTCCATTTGGAAATGTTGATTTCAATGTTTTCAAGTAACAAACCTGTTGCATTGTCCAATATATTGGTGTGTGCATCAGAGTATGACAAGGAAGCATGTTTGATATAAACCATTAAAATAAAACAAAGAGATTGTGTATTTATGATTTTGATAAAAAATAATAAATAAATCTATGAAGTTGTAATATCAAACCACATGGAAAGAGGTCAAAATGTTTGTGCAGGCAAAGCCAGTTGTGAAGCAGTTGCAGATATGAAGTAATTAACTTTCAGGGCTATCAAAAGATAACTAAAGACAGCACTTATATATCAACACACACATGCACCAACAGTGGGAAAAATAACAAGTGAATAAGGTAAACATAGTTAAGACACCTGTCAGCTTTGTAAGGAATCCACACACGCAATGAATAATATTTTGTCTGTTTCATTAGACATGCATTTAATTATAACTCAGGCTATCTGTTAATGTCTTGTGAAGTACATTGTTGTAATTCTGCAACTGATCAATAATGTATAGGGCAGAAAGATGCCTTGAATAAAGAGTTTATATATGAGAAAAAAACATAAAAAATGTATATTACGCATCTTTTCCATATATAGCCCTCATATTGACTTTTTACTGTCATACTATAATTATCAATGCAAAAAGTCCATTTAGTCTAGAATGAATGAACAAACATTTAAACCTGTTCCCCCATTATAACATAAATGGCATGTTTGTATTAAAATAAAAAAAGAGGAAATGTGTTGCAGTTACATCTTATCGGCTCTCAGAGTATATCATAATGGCTTATAGTTTTAAAGTACAGTGAATTAAAACTTAAACCTGTGTCTCTGTGAAAAAGAAAATGAAAGAAATAAATGTAATTCAACAGTTTATACAAGGAAATGTGCATGTGCATTGTGCATCCCAGATACATCCATTTCTTCATCTAACTGCACAAAGACAAATACAGGAAAGAGCTCAATTTTGCATCAGAGTTACATTAAAAAGTAAGAACATACGTTTGTTAATAACTTCTGCAAATAATATTTACAATCACTTGTTGTTCATTGGTATAGAAGTTATCAACTGCAAGGAAAATTCTTCTAAAATGGATACATATTACTCACATTGCAGCATGATTAATAGAGTAACTTTGCATCGTTCACCAGATTATTACATTTTTGTTGTATTCTATTGCACTGGAAACATTTCCTGATATCATAGTCATATAAGAAAAAATGATAAATTCAAGGTTTTGGTAAATATTGTTTGGTTATTTTAATTAGTTGGACATAACTGATTAAAGGCTGGGCAAATGATTTAACACTAGCATGTTTAACTGTAATATGTTAATGTTCATCTGATAGAGTCCATCTAGTGTGAATCTAATGTTCAAGCAAAATGCTATTACTAACCACACAGCTTGAGCACAAATAATTCAATTACTATGCTATTCTAAAAGCTTTAGTAGTGTCTTACATACTAAATAACAGTATAAAAAAAATCTCTTGGCATATGTAACTTAATTAAAAACTTGAAAAAAGAGTGCTTAACAAACAGAAAATGAATTCTTAAATGTACATGTTTTATATGAGGTCCATATCCTCTATTTACTTGTGTCCTTCATTGCTCTGTGGTGATAAAAGATAAGGAATAAAATAAAATGGGATGTTGTTAAATGTCTGATAAGGGCAGGACCCTATTGAATAATAAGGCATGGGTTACTTGCAATGATGACCTTTAGCTCTAAGGCCTTGCTCTTATAAGGTAATAAACCGCACACTGATCTGTCTTATTTGGCTTATAATATGCCCTCTCCCACAAAAGTAAATAAATAAAAATAAGTACAATGAATATACAATACAGGAAATAAGCAAACATCAGAAAAAGGCAAAGAAATCCCAAGTTAAACCTTTTCCGTACACACGCACACACACACACACACACACACACACACACACACACACACACACACACACACACACACACACATTTATTGTTTTACCATGGGATAGTAATAACATTTTATAGCTGCAAAACTGTGCATAAAATGACATTCGGCCCCATGTGATATAATATAGTAAATTGACATGCTAAGTAATCATTAGAACAAAAATTGGTGCCTCAACTATATTCAGATCCATTTTTTGTTATTGCGTTTGTAGCTCATTTCTGTATCTCCCATGAGGACAGCATGTGAAACCATTATTGATTGCTTTATTATTTATTTACATAATTTCTTCAATCACGTAGATTCCTTTGAAACTAATGCATATGTATACACACACACACGTATGTATATATATATATATATATATATATATGTATATATATATATATATATATATATATATATATATATATATATATATATATATATATATACAGACTCATGCATATTTGTTTGAAAGTGGGCTAACAGCAATATTTTATAACTGTAGAACTGCACACAACTTAATATTCAATTCTCATATGATGCAGTCAATTGTTTTCCTAAACAATCAACAAAAGAAAGTGAAAGTATTTTAGTTACACTGAACACAATTTTTATTGTTGCACTTGCATCTTCATTTTTATGTCCCAACACCTTTACATTTGAATATGTAAGGAAGTATATAAACCATTAGTCAATTATTTGTTTGCATTATTTGACTTGGAAAGCTCTAGTTTTTTCAAGTGAGACCTGTGATGGTATTTAGGGTAACTGGCTGAAATGTGGCTAAGATACTAGCAGAAACTCCCATACTCATCTTCTGAAAAATGTCATGGGATGATTAAAGTAGGTATTAACTGCCATTAACTTGTGTAGATATGACAGATTTCTAATATCTCCCAATACCATCTTAATAGAACAAACAGTGACAGAATATTAACTTTACACTATCTTCTCAAATATACCTCAGTGTGGCAAAATCCACCATAATCCATGCCCCACTTCCACCAAACCTCTTTAATTCTTTCAAAATCCTAAACTTTGTTACCCTGAATTTCCAAAGTAATTGTAATAAAATCCCTGACTTTTAAGCCTGGATAACTCATAGTTCACTTGATAATATTGCCACACGCAAAACCTGTCTCAAAGCATACATAAAAAGAGTCTGAATTTCTCTCTCCTGGCTATATTATTAGACTTATTATCTGACTTCACAAAAAGGTGGAGGTATTGCACTTCTTTCTAGAAGCAACTACAATATAACCCCTTCTCTAACCCTATCCCTAAGTTCTTGAATGCTGAAATTCTCATTTCCTTCTTAAAAAAAATTAATATTAAAATAATATGTATCACAGTTATATACATACCTCCTGGCCACAACATACCAGTACTGGAAGATATTCTCTCTTGGATCTCCCATACTTTAAAACAACAAAACTATTATTTTAGGAGATGTCAGCATCACCTGGTTAAACCTTAGCTCGAAATTCTCACCCTCAAGAATTAATCTGTTCAAATATACCCAACTTATTACCAGTCTAACTAGATTTAATCATAGGAATAAATAGGGTCATATCCTAGACTGGATTGTTGTCAGTGATCCCAGAAAGTTCCCCAAAACTGGCACTGTCCCTAATACACTTAATGGCCATATCCCTACTTATGCCCATAGAACAGTTCCTCCTATACAAAAAGAACATCATTATAAAAATATCTGAAACCTGAGTAACCTTGACCAACAGACACTTATTAGTTTATTAAAAAACATAAACTGAAGTATCCTATAAACACCACATCTAGCTGATGCTATGAATTCCTTTAATACAGCATTTCTGAATACCCTAAACAGCCTTGTCCCACTTAATCTAAAAAGAGTCAAAACTAACCCTGCCCCAAGGCTTACTAGATCAACAAAAATTCTGATGTCAACTAAGGACAAAGCCTGGAAAAAATGGTTGAAAAATAAAACCCTTTCCGTAACCAGGTAAAAAACAAGTAATCAAAGATAAAAAGAGTACTATCTAAAACCACAAGAAATGCAAGCTGAATCCTAAAAAAATTCTGGTCATCCATATCTATAATACTCAACCCTGGTACTAAAATGAATCCTTCTCTGTATCCTGATATGACACCCACATAAACTGCCACCCTTTTCAACTCTCACTTCATTGAAAACATATCTAAGCTCAGTGTTAGCACTTCCAAGTCCCCCTATCCTCCCTCACCTTTGCATGACCCAGGAATTAACAAAATATTTGGCCAGTTTTCTCCCTACTATCTTCCTACTACTTCACCCCACTTAATTTAACCTGTTTACTATTGTTTCTTTGAACGACAAAACACTTGACGTTCGAAACAATGAATAGTAACACCGAAAATAAAAAAAAATGAGCAGTGACACTGTCAAACCAAATGCCAGACACATTTGATTAGACATTGTTGCCAAAAGCAGCATGTGATAGTACCTCACACCCCCCTACTTATATATTCTAACTCCGCGATCGCACTACAGTGAGGATATGGATGAATTTCCAATCCCCACTGTACCACGATCTCCGTGCATATGGCTGAATTACACTTATGTGAATGCAGTAGTACATTTGCATAAGTGTCTTCGACTAGCTCATCAACTATTGTTTGTGCACTCGACATTCTGATTTTTGGCACACTGCTGCCGACAGAACGTAGTTTGCACAAACAATAGTAAACCGATTTAACCTATGCTACTACTCGTACTCCTTCTAACGTCACTCTTAATCCTGTGTCAACCAATACCATAAAAAGACTACTTCATAACTCAAGCCTGGCTCCAGCTCTGCTGACAGTCTTCCTACCGAATATTTAAAGTTGTCAGTAGAAGCTATTGCATATCCTATTAGTATACTCATTAACAGTTCCAGCAATGAATCCTGTTCCAGATCTCTGGAAAACATCATTTATTCTACCTCTACATAAAGAGCATAACTCTACAGATATTTCTAACTACTGTCCTATTGCCATCCTGTACCCGATCTCAAAGCTCTTAGAAAAGTTTGTGCATACTCAGTTTTATTCTTAACAATCAGTTTCTAACATCAGCAAATCATGGATTTAGACCAACTCGTAATACCACGACTGTCTTGATATACTTCATGGACACTGTTAATAGAGCAAGACACTCTGGTAAAATTGTTTCTTCTCTTTTTTTGACTTATCAAAGGCCTTTGACTTTATCACTTACCCCTTATTACTAAATCATCTCTTTAACATTGGTCTCTCTCCCTGTCTTTAATGGTACTCTAGCTACTTATCAAACAGACAATGCGCAGTCAAATAGCAGGACTCTTCGTCTCCCTACCTAAACAACAGAACTGGTGTTCCCCGAGGCTCCGTACTTAGAAATCTCTTATTTAACGTCTTCATTAATAACCTACAGATTTCTTCCTGCCAAGGCACTCTGATACAATATGAAGATGATTCAACCATTATTTGCTCCTCGGATTCCATGTCCCATCTACAGTAAATCACCCAAGAGGTCTTTACCTCCATAACTAAAACTAACCAATACTCAACCAACAAATAACTAGGCTACTCCGCTTCACCCCTAAAACAACTTTTCCTAACAAATCACACTTCAATGTACTCTCACAAAACAACACAATAACTGAAGTTATTCGTAAAACCAAACTGCTTGGAGTAATAATTGATGAGCATTTAAAATCTGACTTACACATACAACATAACATTAGAAAAACACATCAGAAGCTTGGCATTCTTTACTGGCACAAACACTTTCTCAACAAATCTACTAAACAGACTCTTGCCTCTACTTGTCTGCTTCCCTCACTCATTTATGTTGCCCCTTTACTTACTAATTTACAATCCTCCCTAAAAACAAAATTAGGAATGTGCTACAACAAAATCGCCAAGTTTGCTACAAATGCTATATATTCCATTTATCATTGTAAAGCTTTGCATTCTCTCATGTGGCTTGAACTCTCACACTACCATACCTATCTACAGCTTACAACTGCCCACAAATTAATCAACAAACCATTGGCCTGCTCTGCCCTCATTTCTTTATTTAATACCTACCTACCCAGTAGATCTCTCAGATCAGAAAATAAACAACTTCTGGTAGAGTAACTGTCAGTCAGTGCCTCTACTTTTATTCTGTGGCTAAAGCCTGGAACTCTCTTCCCTTGACAATCTGAGCTAACCAAAACCTTTCTTCCTTTAAAACTACCTTAAAAGAATATCTTGCTAAACTTGAATCTGCTTCTGCAACAAACATGACTAAATATGCAATTTCTTGTGCTATAATGTCCTCTTTCTCTTCCTCTAGCAAGAAATTACATACCTCTCACTTATCCTTTCTATGTACTAGCTAACCATACTCATCCCATCACTTAATCCTGTTGTCTTCTCTTTCCCTTATACGTCAAATATCCTCTCATTTATTTCTTCATCATAGAGCAAAAACTACACTTTCAAACCATTTACATGGAAATGTGCTCATGTTTTTTTTTTTTTTTTTCAAATGGATAATTCTGTGAAATTCTTCTAGGTATCTACTATTAAACAGAATATCTAAAAATATCAAACCTGTTGTTTATGCCTTGTTTCATTTTGTATTTTAAATTGTATTATATTTCTTAATTCATCATCTCTGCTTTGATTAATTTTGTATTTAAAGTTTATTGTATTACTTGTATCTGTATGTTTCAGAGCTTTTTCTCCCCAGGCCTACAGTGAAAATGGGCTCTGATTGTACCAGTTCGACCATCCCCGTAAACAAATGTTAATAAATAAATAATAAATAAATGAATAAATATCTCATTGAAAACATAGTACCTCCAAAGTACTACTGCCCACTTTATGATTTACTACAATACCAATATTTGAATATGTATCAAAGTATTTCGTATGGTGAAAGAATGCATACTCTTCTAATATTCCTGGTCATTGGTGATCCTAGAGTGAAACACACTTATGTCTCCCTCACCAGACTGAGTAAGAAGAGAGTCAGAGTTAGCTGCCTTTCTGGGGCTAGGATCCATCAAGTCACACAGGCATTCATGTCAATGAAACACAGGTACCAGTATGACTCTGTCATAGTCCATGTAGGTGTTAATGACCCGAGATGTACTTCTCTTGAATATGTGAAATGAGACATGATCAAGCTCACTGATTATGTGTCTCAGGCAGGTATAAACCTAGTACTGAATGGCGTACTACCTTCTCCAAAGATGGTGCCACATTATCAACATAAAATGATTGATTGTAACAATTGGCTTTGCTTCTGATGTCAGTCCAGGGGCTACAATATTTGACAGCCTGGGAAGACATGGTTGACAGACCACGCTGCTTTGCCAGGGATAGTCTGCACCTTATCACCTCTAGGTTTTTAGATATTCGCAAAGACCTTTTCAACCCCATATTGCCTTTTTTATGCAATGCTATACTGATAAGCCTAACAACTTAACTGAACCTATGAAGGAATATCTGAAAGTGGTACTGCTGAATGCTAGAAGTCTCAACAAGAAACTTCACTCCCTGCAAGCCTTCCTCTCCAGGGCGAATGTAGACAGCTGTATAATAATAAAGACATGGTTTAAAAAGTCACTGAGAGTACTCCAGCAACGCAATGTTATAATGCCTTTCACACCTTTAGACCAGCTACTGTACAAGAGGGAACTAAAGGCAGAGGAGTGTCAGTCTATATTAAGACTAATCTCACATCCAGACTAATTAAAATGTATGACCCACAGGAAGTCAAAAATGTGCAACTCACCATAAACAGGGTGCCTTACCATATCCTGGTACATATAGGTACCCACCCATGTCACAAGAAACCCATACTACCTGTCACAACGTAGTGCTCCTCACCGTTCAACCCAATACGGTATTCATGGGAGATTTCAACTACCCCTCTATAGATTGAGAATCCTACACCACTTCTAATGCAAAAGCCCACTGATTCCTAAACATTGTTAATGCCAACATCCTGAAACACTTGGTCCATTATCCTACCAGAGGAATAAACATCCTTGACCTTGTACTCACGAGCATGGGGGGGGGGGGGGGGGCAGTGTTTTAAATGCTAATTTTCATGCAAGAATATATACATTGTTCAAACACTGCATTAGTGACCATATTGTAAATATACTGTGAAAAGTGTGATATGTAATTTAAAGGCTGATTTAGCTCTTAAAAATAACAATAATCACTGTGTTCTTGCCTACACAAAGTAGAAATAAAGTATCACAGGTTTAAAACTGCTTTTCACCCTCAACAAAGGAAACCACAATAAATAAATAAATAAATACATAAACAAATAAATAACATAATATAACATACATACATGCATACATACATCCATAAATAAACTCATCAATGGGATGCTGAGAAGTTGCAATTGTCCTCGTGTACAGTGGGATGAATGCATTATACTGAATTACAAATTTACAAAAATAAAGTGGCAGAACTTCCATTCTGCCAAATGTATTGTTTGATCTTTGGTATCTACATGCTTAAATCACATGCAGAACATCCAATACAACAGACCTAGAAAAACATTAAGGTTTACTTATACAATAACATTATTTAGAAAAGGTAAAAAAAAACACTTTTTGTCCTACATTATGTCACTGTAAAATAACAGGGATCCAGTCCTGCATGTGGGTAATATTCGATTTTATCGTAACAGAGATTTGTAATCATTTAGGCTTTAAACCACACCAATTGGGGTAAATCTAGTATAATCCAGACCCAGCATGAATTATTGCTAAAATATGTCTTCCGTTTTCTTTATACTGCCAGGTTAATAAAACATTTCACTGCCTGCTTATACGTATGCCATCATAGGCATACCTTTTAATCTCTGATCATTAAAAATGATAGCACTAGTCTTAAAAATATCATAGCAGTAGGTTAGAAAGAGGAGCACTTCCTTATTTTTCACAACTGAAAGACTTTGTATACTAGACCCTATATACTTAGTGATAGTGATTCTATGTATAGGCTTAGTTTATGTATTTAATAAATGATGTACCCATAAACAATTCTGAGGGACATCAAAAATCTGGGAGGAGCAAGGATAACTCTGAGGGCCAAAATCATAGTATTGTGCCTAAATAGCAGCTAAGAGGTATGATCACTGGCACATTTAGATTGTATGAGGTAGCAGAAAACCCAGATGTGCTATTATTCACACTGCACAACACTTGTTGTCTAATAGAATCCAATCATTCCTGCCTTATAGCTGTCCTCCCATAATGTATTACAATAGTCATGTTTCAGAACCACAGTGCTTACACAAAATAACAGTGAAACTCTACAAAAATAGCTTTCTTATATTCTGTACTGTAAATATCTCAGTGGTTAAACACACAGTATACAGCCTATACATGGTAAGATACAGGCAGTGTGATGTGTGTGGCATCCATTTTACTGTGTGTGCGAGTCAGAGAGAGGTGTCAGTCCCTGGGTCCCTACAGTGTCAGTATGTGTGCTCTGTGTTGCCTCTTTGCCAAGGTCTGGGCATACTGGGCACACCTCCATCTGTCTACAGGTGCAGGCTCAGGTGGTTCCTCCTCCAAGTGCTCCTGTGCCTGTGGAGGCCTTGGCAATGGTGGGGCGCTGTTTCGGCCTTCCCTGTGATATTCCTGCTGCAGCTGTTTCCGTAGGATCATATTGTGTAGCATGGCACATACTATGAACATGTGTGCACATGTGGCTGGAGAGAACTGCAGGGGTCCACCAGATATGTCAAGGCACCAGAACCATGACTTGAGCATCCAAAACACATGCTCTATAATGTTCCTGGTTTGTGCGTGTAGCTCATTATGACATTCTTCAGTGTGTGTGTGTGTGTGTGTGTGTGTGTGTGTGTGTGTGTGTGTGTGTGTGTGTGTGTGTGCGTGCGTGCGTGTGTATGTGTGTGTGTGTGTGTGTGTGTGTGTGTGTGTGTGTGTGTGTGTGTGTGTATTTCTAATGGGTGTCATCATTCATGGCTCCAGTGCATAGCCAGCATTCCCCACCACATGGCAATATGGGGTGTCCCCCCTGGCACATGCCTGGTACAGCTGTGATTCATGCCTGATATGGGAGTCATGATAACTACCAGTGCTGCCAGCCTACACATTCATGATAATGCCCTGGGTATCGTGCACAATGTGGCAGGTGATGGAGTGATAACCTTTGGAGTTGACATAGGCTCTACCCTCTTCACCGGGTGGTGCCTTATTATGGATGTGCATGCAGTCTATGGCACCTAGTACCTCTGGGTAGTCTGCTACATGGTGGAAGAAATGCATATTGCTAGTCCTGTCCTCACAGGTGCTGGGGAAATATATGTGCTCACCGGCATGTGTTCGCATGACATCCAGGAACTGAAGGAGTACCCTGGATGCAGATGCCTGTGAGATCCCCATGATGTGTCCAGCAGGTCTTTAGAACTTACCTGTAGCTAGTATTCTTTAGGCTACATATACCTTGGTTTCAGCTGGGATGGGTTCCCCTCTGTTGGCTCTGGGTCGAAGTGAGGTCGGCACAGCTCGCAGAGCTGTTAAGTAAGTCCCTGTCCACCTTTTAGTGCTCTAGTATCTCCAGATCAGGACATTTGGCTGTGTGTAGGTTTTCCTTAAGGGCTTAGCAGTGGAGGCATTAGATACAATGTTACTATGTGTAGCTAATTGTGGTGTTTTAACTGAGTGTTTATGTGATGGCTAAGGACCCTTTCTTTGATTGGACTGTGCAGGAGATCTTAGTATTTTAGGAAGGTTACCTCTAAGTGCCTCGGCATAAGTAGTTTTATGTGTAAGGTCTTTACTCTGTGCAGTAGGCATGGTGCAAATGTCACTGTCAACCTCTATAGGATTAGTTTTGGTTGTATGAGTGAGTTTTGCCTCCAGCATTAACGTGCATTTATTCCTCTTGCATACACTATCTGTTTTATTAAGAATAAGTGGGTTGGCAGTGTACGTGAGGCAATTGCTACAATTCCTCAGAATACCCATCTCAACCATATTGGCTGCAGTGTGAGTCAGGAAGTGCATATCCATGGCCACTGAATCACTAGGGAGGAGTGAGGAAAACTTAAATACTGAACAAGTCAATAAGACAAGCACCTTGATGAGTAACACTCGGCTATGAGCAAAATACATGCTGGAACAGTTAAAAAAAATGTCTAAACAGTATTTTGCCTAAGCATGATGATGATATTACTGTCCTGCTAGTCTTAATTATGTTTAGGAATAGCTATAATGATGGAATGATATAAACAGAAAGATATTCTAGGAGCTTGTATGCAGACATTTGAGGATTTGTTCAGCAACAAGAATATGGCTAGAGGAAAGTAATAATGAATCAGAGGTTTGTATTTTTGATCCATTTTATACTTTCATATTCACATTGTATCTTAAGAAATGGATTTTGCCAGCAGAAGCATGTGCCTTACCATGGCAGAGGTGGGTGAAATGGGAGTAGCATATGCAAAGTGACTATAAAAAGGTGCTGATCTAGGCTTTTTGCAGTTTGGTAAAGTAATACTGCCTATCCTGCCCACATCCCTTTTTAGGGCCAATTACAGGGTGGTCTTGACTCATCATTCTCTCCCCCAATTTCCTGGCCCATTTGGCGGATGCATGATACATGATCTACCCAAAGCATTTGACACTGTTTCCCATTGCATCCTCCTAAACAAACTTTCCAGCCTACAACTGTCTACCTCCAGTACCTCCTGGTTTAACAGCTAACTCTCAAACAGATATCTGTCCTTTAGATGACAAACATTATTCACCTCTTTCTGTCTTGTTAAGACCGGGTTTACCCAGGCTTATATCCTGGAGCCCCCCACTTTTTAATATATTTACAAATAACATCCACGTCTCTTGCTCCCACACTACCTTAATTCAGTATGCAGATATTTCCACAGTTATTAACACTGCTAGCAATATACAAAATCTCCACACTGTCATTCAACAATCTCTGCACCTATTAGAACAATAGCAAGGTTTATAGGTGTTTACTAGGCTAATGACCACAAGGGTCTTTTTAAGGCTAGGCATACATCCCAAATCTCTGACTTCTGATAACCTTGATAAGTGTAAACATATGCCTGGGAGATTAACCATTTACAGGTTACCTCTTTGCATTAGAGACATGGGTGCCAAACCAGGGATAACTGAAAACAACCTGCTTCTCACCCCCAAAAAGACCAAGCTCCTCCTTTTCCTTCCAAAACACCTCAATCCAGATAAAACACCTCATCCTTAGATAATACAATTATCACCATCAACTCAAACACCAACTTGCTAGGCGTTACTATAAATGACCAATTAAAATTCAGCCAACATATCTTATGTATGGCAAATTCAGAAAGTAACTAAAAATTCATTTCCAACATGCATATCTGTAATTGTCAGTAAATCATCTAATGAATTTTTCTTCTCTCAAATAACATATCTGAATAGTATCTACCTAAACTGTCTACATATATTACTCTCTCTGCAGTTAGTACCTATGCTATTAAATGCATTTTTGATGTACTATGTCATGATGTTACTCTGATTTTTTTTTTTTTTTTGGGCATTGCTACATTCCTTGTAAATAACTTAATGCTAACCAAATTTCTTAAACATATTGCTACTGCATTCTCAAAATACTGTACTTTTGCATTGTATATATCCATATTGTATATCTCTCTCTGTTTTTGTACTGTTAAGTATCTTACAACTTAAATTGTTAGCTTTTTTTCTTATTTTTTTAATTATTTTCCTGGAGCTTTTCTCCATGAGTCTCTGTTGAAAAAGGGCTCTCTGGGCCCAGTTGGACAAACTCAGTAAACAAATGTAAAAATAAAAATAAATGAATAAATGATGGGTAGCAAGTGATGCACTATGCTGCTTATTGATTAGTATTCAGGTGTCTACAGGCACAAGTGTAGATGAGCATGCTCAGGATGGGAGGTAGGCCAAGCTGCCAGCCTCATGGTGTTTAAAGGCAGTATTTGGGATAATGGCTGGCACGGCCACATGTTTTCTCCATTTCTCCATTGGTTATTTGTTATTTGTGAAGAATAAAAGTTGGTTTCGATGGCAAGCGTCTACTGTTTTTTCTTGGGGCACAGGTCTCAGACAAATGGACTGTGCCAGTAGAAATATTTGTCTTGCCATGTCAGAGGCAGGTGAAGCAAGTGTGTCATCTGCAAAAAAAAAAAAAAAAAAATATATATATATATATATATATATATATATATATATATATATATATATACATGGATTCACTTCATAACACTGAAAAATCAAAACACTGAAAATGAGAAAACTTCACAATATAGAAGACCAAAACACTGAAACTTCAAAACACTTAAAACTCAAAACACTGAAACTCAAAACAGTGAAAACACATATCATACATATACTGAGTTTAAACAACATAAATCATAGCACTTTCCACCAAGTGTAAGCAGAGGGGCAAGCCCCCCTGCACCACCCATGTGGGGGGCTGCACCCTTCACACCCCCTGCTACTTAAATTTATCAACTCCAAGATTGCACTTAGTGTAGTGTAGTATAAGCCCCCCTGCTTACACTTGATGGAAAGTGCTATGATTATGTTGTTTAAACTCAGTATATGTATATGTGTTTTTAGTGTTTTGAGTTTTCAAGATTTTGAAGTTTCAATGTTTTGGTTTCAGTGTTTTGAGTTTCAGTGTTATGAAATGAAGTGAATATATATATATATATATATATATATATATATATATATATATATATATATATATGGGTCTACTATATATATTCGAAAACTCACTTCTTCGAATATAAACAGTAGACCCGCGGTTACGCGAAAGTGCACTTCTGCGAACATCGGTTCAACGAACCGATAAAGAACACAGTAACACTGTTTTTCTAGGGGGGCAAGACCCCCATATTCCCCCCTTACTTAAATATACCAACACCGAGATCGCACAACAGTGGAGAAACACGGAATTTCCCTTTCCCCACTGTAGTGTGCTTTGGCACCTGTGTTTCTTAACGATTCGTTGAACCATTCTTCACGGAAGTGCATTTTTGCTTAAGTGCACTTTCACGAAACCAAGAATCCACTGTTCATTTTCGAACAAGTGGATTATATATATATATATATATATATATATATATATATATATATATATATATATATATATATATATATATATATATATATATATATGTATATATATATAGGTGCTGGCTAAGCTCTTTGTCAGTTTGGTAAAGTAATACTGCAAAGCTTCCCAACTCCCTTGTTGTGGACACTCATGTGGCACCCTTCCTCTGTCACTCCTTCCCCCTTCTAATTTCTTCATACAGCTGGAGAATGCATGAAGGGAAGCAAGAGCTACACCATGCTGATAAATGTTTAGTGGTTACGTACCTATTTGAGCCAGAATGGATGAACATAATGGGTGTCTGTAAAGTATACTACATGGCATTATGCCATTGGGTGGGGGAAATTTGGAATAATGGCTGAGAGTACATTATTTCTGCACTGATTATTGATGAATAATTGGTCATAATGGCAACAAGTTTCTTGAGTATTTTCTTGAGGCAATGGTCTCAGACCAATCATGTGCATTGCTGATGATAGCTACTTAAATATGCTTTTGACTTGAATAGATATTTAAGTCAAAGGTTGTAGATCACTTCCCTGATTGCAGCTCATCACTGTTCATTTCTGTGAATGTCTCATAAAAAGATGTCTCCTTAGATGAAGACTGCTTGTACAAAACAATAGAAAAGCACTTTGCATGTTGTTGAGATGAGAATCCCACAGTCCCAGTGTAGGAGTATGTGTTGCTGCTTTAACCCTACCAGTCATATAGAAATGAACTCCAGAGTAGGTGTACTTTGGGGAAAGCTGCAGAAACCTCATTACCATATTGTTGAAGTGGGAGAATAGTATCTTTCACACAAATGCACATACAATCGCAAAACACACACAAAACACTCTCAAATCCCTAGGCATACACACAAATATAACTCTCACACCATAATAGAGACACTTGTACATATACAGACAGACTAACAAACACTTGTACATGTAACTCTAACACACGCACACACACGCACACACACACATACACACACACACACACACACACACACACACACACACACACACACACACACACACACACACGCATACCCACAGTTTTATAAAAGGAAATATTGTTTGTATCTGTTTACTCTTGAGTTATATGGACTACTTGTGCTAAGACAACTTAATTAATGTGGTCAAAGTGGTATCTGTTGACAGCTCATTCAAAGTAACTTACAACTCCTAAAATAAAGTTACTATGAGAAGCATAAACATATATTTTTACTTTCTTTCAAACAACTCTGAACTATTTTGGCCAGTTTAAATTTCAATAACCACTTACAGCCATAAATATCTTAAGATGATCATCACACAGTAAAACCTTCAGATTACGTTTCCATAACTGCACCATAACGAGCTTGTAACCTTTGCAATTCTCTGTGGATGCCACTTCTGTCTGAATCAACTATCTTAATTCTTAAGCATACCATAGCAATCCGTGCCATATGATGAGGTTGTTGTGGTACTACAGTCTTAACTGAGCTTACAAAAAATCACTAGCAGTTAAAAAGTAATTTGACACCAATTAGATAAGCAAGCAAGAGTAACAGTATAAGTCAAAATTAGAAAATATGACATATGGAGACTATCTCTGCATTGCATGGCAAGGCAATGAATGCACCAGAATATCAGATTGATAGGGACAATGTTGGCAGGGAGCACTGGGCAACTGCCCACATCCACACACATCTTGGGGCTGCTAATTACTAGAAAATGAATGTATTATCTTCAGACTAAACCTTGCTTCTTAAAGAAGCATGAAAAAGGCAGTGAAAAAAGATGATAAGCTTTGAATGCAATAATTCATTTTTTCTAGCTTCCCATGCCTGCAGTTACTTTGGAAACTGCAGTATGGGAGTTTCCAAAGTTTAAACAGACCCTTTCTTAAAGTTGCAGGGTAAAATTTCAGGGTATAGTCTGATAGCTCAAGGTAGAGCAGGTAAGCTTGAAGGTTGTACCATGCTTGACACAACTACATGGTTATGTGAAACAGATATAAAGTACATTATTCATGACATTTTTTTTATTTTTATCACTGTGATATCCCCACACTGGGCCAGAAATCAAGGTGCGTGGATCCTGACCATTGACACTGGAGAAGGGCATTCACTAGGAATACAAACGGATACACTCAGTATTTCCAGATGCAGCTCTTTGCACCAAGTACAATTTACCTTATGAGCTCACAGGGAACACACTCAGCCTGGGGGTCTGGATTTCTCTATATCTATCTTCCTCCAGGTTCCCAGTAGGACTCCCCACTGGTACAGCTGTAGAGTTAGGTCCACATCTGAGTATCCAAGCCAAGTCTTCCAGCATGTTCTCTGTGAAACCAATGCTTCATATCCCTGCCCCAAGTAGCTGACACACACACTCTTTGAGATTTAATTTTTCGCACACACAAACACCTGGGAAAGGCTAGCACAGATTTATGTGCCATGCCCCTTCTACTCAGACTATAATGTAGTTATCACTGCCACAAGACACTCTATAATCAGCTACTCTAAGGCTCTTAATAAAGTGTGTCCATTTATGCAATGTAATTTTAATACTAATCCAAATGGTAGTAGTTGACCAAGACAGCAAGGCCTTCAGGAGTGTCCCACACATTGTCACCAAACAAATATATGCACTCTCAAAGGTTATACATTCTAAAAGGACCAGGCACAATAAAAGTTTTAAATATATTTAATAATAAATAATAAAAGAACATGAAAATATTGAATATATATTTACAGTAAACCACAGAGTTCAAATTGCAGGAAATATTGAAAAGAACATTGATGGACAGACTTAGCCAAATAATGAAAAACAATATCTAAACTAAGCTTCAATATATTTTCTTGATTGACTCTAGAAGAATTACTATTGTCTACTTACTTAACAGAGCAAGGTAGATGATGTGGTGAATTGTCCTTCTTGTTGTCAAGCCCAAGACAGAATACTCAATGCTGAGAGAACACTCTCTGTAATATCTAAAACATAATTTCCATGATGGCTGGCAGAATTACCTCATCTGGTCACCTGACTATATGTTCTCACAGTATCCCCCTTTGAAGCCGAGACAAGAATTTTGCATAGATGGCTACAATACACATATAACTGTTTATGACAGTGCCTAGGGCTTCCCCTCTTTTTACTGAGCTAATGAACTAAGGCTTCTGACAGACCTAACCATCTCCTGTCCTATTCATCACTGTGGGATGCCATTTTTATGGTTTAGCAGCACATTTTAATTTCCCTTATTTTTCTTAAAGTAAGCTAGGTGATTAACTTCTGGTCTTCTAGGGGAATTTGCTGACATATATGCATACAGTCTCATATGCATATTCCTTCTCTGTCCAGCAGGACCCACTGCTGATACATTTTTCAACACTAGCAAATTCACAAATATATTTTGATATTCAAATAGCATGCAGTTCTAATACATTTGTAACATAAGCATCTGTACAAGTCAGTTTGGTATTCAAATGCCATACAGTTCTAATACATTTGTAACATAAGCATCTGTACAAATTGGTTTGATAGTCAAAGGATATCATGCTTAACAAAACTCCAGCTAGCTATGCTGGCTATAGCCCATATCATCACAATCACAATCGGGTATCAGTAGCTTACACAGTCAACAGTGAGGTTATAATTGCTAGGTTGCAGTCTATCTGTGGATAAAAATTACTGACCATGCTGTTATTTACTCAAAGTATACAAATGTTATTCATTAATCTTACTTTGCAGGAATAGTGCTCACTTGTGTAAATTAAGAGGAATGTTTAAGTGAGGTTACCATGTGTTTGCGTGAAATAAAATAGAAGCACATTATTATGATTATTATTTTATTTTGTTTTCTCAAAATGAGACATGTTCTGTGTTCACAATGAGCAAACCTGCTATGACTGCTTGGAACAAGGGCTGTCAGTGAATGAAGAAGTACTGATCCTGCTGTGATTTGATTACGTTTTTCAGTTATTAATCTGGCTTTGTAAGACCATTGTTCATTTGATCTCTGTTTAGCAATTTTTAATATTTTATTGTAGTGAAAGTCTGGTTGTATGAAACAGTTAAAATGCATTAGTGAAAGTGGGGTACTGCAAGGATCAGAGCTGGCCCATTTTCAAGAAATTGATTCTTGGCATCCATGTTGAGAACACGTAATTTAGGGTTCTGATTGGAGATCCAATCATAATTCTTTTTAGTGCAGGGATCTTTATCTTCTCTATGCACTACTACTACGTTTTGCCACCTTTCAAAGCCATAAAGCACTTAGCCAGTTATTGAGCACTGTCAGAAAGGTGTTGTAAAACACATACCCTTACCTTTACATTCACATTCCATACCTCCTAACTGTCCAGATTTTCACAGAATGTCTAGATTTTTGCCTGATTTGTTTGGTTTGTTCCTCACAAAATGCATGGTTTCCAGGCAATTCATAGAGGACTGTGACTTACATTTGAAAATCAGAGTTCCTATCCATCCAAGAAAATAAATGCAAACACACATCCTGTTATACTAGTAACTTTCTTAGTTTGTAAGAGGAAGAAAAAAAATCAAGTTTTTTTTAGTGGGATAAAGTGGTGTTTTGTGGGTTTGGGTAGAGTGTTGGATAGTTCTAGGTGTCTGTGCATGTGTGTGTGTGTGTGTGTGTGTGTGTGTGTGTGTGTGTGTGTGTGTGTGTGTGTGTGTGTGTGTGTTCTGTATTGTTTGTAGGAATGTTTCTGATTTAGCATTGGAGTTAGGGTTAGATTAGGTGAGAGTTCTTATAGTTTATGTGGTGGTGTGTTGATGTTTTTACTTGTCTTGCTTAATGATACTCTTAGGGACAGATGTTTGGTAAGGTAATGTGTTGGGATGGAGTTATGGGAAAGGGTAGAGTTAGTATTAGCACACAATGGTAAAGTCAGTCAGATGTTGTGTCTGGCTGGGAAGGTTTAGGTTTAGGATGGGTTTCACTTCCCAGCTTAAACATATATGCTAACCCTAACCCTAGATTACTTTCATGCTGGAGCATACAAAGCAACCACAATGGGACAGCAGTGAGAAAGTAAAACAGCATTCAAAGGCTTTGAAAAACTAATTGCTAGTAAACAAAAAATGCTGCCCAAAGTATTTGAAACTTTCTATAGCAATACTGATTCTGACGATACATAAACATGGAAAGGCAGACACAAATGGAATGTCTAACACGCAGGATGCATCATTTCTTTTACTACTTGAGTTAATGCATTTCATTACCACATATTATCTGCTGCAGACTGGGTTCCTTTTAACTTTATAAAAAACATATTAGGAAAGAGGTTGATGTATGATTTGTACACCTGTTCTAATATATTCAGCATAAATTATTAAACAAAAAAATTGAATGATAATGTAATATATTTTGTAGTGAAGCTAAACTACAGCCAGAATAGGATGTTTATTATTCCCCATTGAGCTAGTTATTTTTCAAAAGGCAGTTTGTGTTTATTTGATATATAATAAATACTGCTGCTATGATCAGGGGCATTATGTATATTACTTCCCCCACTTTGGAGCTATACTACAACTGTTCTTCTTAGTAGTACAGAGACTTTAACTCATTTAATAACTACAAGACTGTTTTTTATGCCAGTGCACCAATGATGATAACATTAAATCATTAAGTGCAGTTGTGCCAAATATAGGTCATACTGTAGGAAAACAGTTTTTCTTTACCTTGATACTTCTTTGCCTGTAGCAGTCCTTTCTATTCGTCCTCACTCCACCTGAGCTCATGCTGCTTCTGTAACCTACTCCCAATTCCCACCCACCTCCACTTACTTCAAATTTATAGTCTTTATAGCCCCTCATTCATCTTCTCTACTCTACCAATGAAAAAAAAACTTCAAAACTAATCCCATTTCACCTCAGCTGTCAAAAAGTTTCTGCCCTTTAGCACCAGTTATAGCTCTTTTCACTATCATTGCGCAACAACCATGGTCTTGCAAAATATTATCTTACTTCTCATTCTAGCACTACTAACATTTCTAACCTAGTCACACTTTTCTCTATCATATTATGATGTGTCACACAAACACCAGTATCATATATAATGGCATCAGATCTTTCAATCATGCCATACCTCATGAACTATCGATTGTACACCTCATAGTCCCCCGGATTCTGCAAACCCTGCAAGGCATGCAGAACTAGTGCAGGAGCTCCAGCAGGCAATATGTCTGCTGAGCAATCCAGGAATAACCTGTAGGAGTGTGTACGAGTGCTCCTGCACTAGTCCTGCATGGACTCAGCCCCTGTATGCAAATTTCCCCATTTGCAGGAGAAATCCATGCAAAAGAGGTGAATTTGAGATCCAGGAAGGTGGAAACCAGCCGTGCAGGACTAGTGTAATGGAGTACATTTCTGCAAATTACAAAACAGAGCCATGACAGCTCCAAATAAAGGGTGGATATCATGTACAAAGCGTGCCAATGGCCAACTATAAGTCCATTAGCATGGAAAACACATGCAAAAATAAAATAAATCAACTTTTAATTTTTTTTTTTTTTTAGCTGATCTCAGCTGTTTAAGTGTAGGGCAGTGGCATGCAAATGGGATCTAGGGAAAAATAACAAAAAAAACAAAAAAAATAAGCATCCTAACCAAAATCACTATTTTGCCCTGATACTCAATGGTAGACAGAAGACAACATGGTCAGTGAATAGTGGTTGCTAAGTGGGGCAGCTCAGTGTGGGACATGTAACTCTGCATTAGCAGGCAATCCTATGCAAATGAGGGGAATGATACTGAACCCCAGATTTGCCCTTCATGCTAGTCAGCCCCCAACAGTGTAAGAGCAGGGATAACTTAGTGCAAGCCTAGGAGTTAGTTGACATCACAGTGGGGTGTGGCAGGCATACTGAAAGCAGATTGGAGCCCTGTGGCTCAGGTTTGCTCCTAGCTTAGCAGAACCTAAGCGGGTGTGAGCATTGTGCACCTGGTTTTAAAGGAAAAAAAGTTAACCAGGAAATAGCAGCTCTGTACACATTTGAATACCCCTGACCTTAAACAGGAAGTCAAAGGGAAGGGAAAACAGCAGTAGGAAGGTAATCTAGGAGAACTAGCACAGCTGGCAGGTGAAATGTATCAGAATCAGCCAATTACATAGGCAGCAGACCAGTCCTGCCAAGAACATTACTATAAACTATGCAAACACCTTTCCCTCTGTTTTTTCCCATACTCTACATCACAGGTGTATACAAGTGAGGAAATTTTAACAAACAAAACAACAAAATGATAGGGGCTACAATACAACAACATGTGGAAGAGGCTGAGGGTTGTAAGGATGTGAATGCTGTCGACCAACCCACAGTGAAGAGACAGAGAAGAGTCTACAGTATCAGGGTAACCTACCAGAGGCTCCATGAGCTGGAGATAGTAGAGCGCTACAGGGTGGACAGGGACATCTTACAGAAAATTGTTGAGCTGTGCTGGCCATGCCTGACACACAGAACTAACAGAGGGGAACCCATCCCAGTGGATACCAAGGTATGTGTAGGCCTAAGAATACTAGCTACAGGTACTTTTCCAAAGGCCTACTGGGGATATGATGGGGATCTCACAGGCATCATCATCCAAGGTATTCCACCAGTTCCTGGATGCCATGTCAGCATATGCTGGTGAGCACGTATATTTCCCCAACACCCGTGAGGCATTGGCCAGCAATATGCAACTGTTCCACCAAAGAGCAGAATACCCTGAGGTAGTGGGTGCTATAGACTGCATGCACATATGCATCAAAGCATCACTCGGTGAGTGGGTTAGTGTCTACATCAACCGCAAGGGCTTCCACTCCATCAACTGCCAGGTTGTGTGTGATGCCCAGGGCATAATAATGAATGTGTGTGCTTGCTGCCCTGGAAGCTAAAACAATTCACACATTTGGCATCTGATGCAATTGTACCAGAGATTTGCCAATGGGGACATCCCTTACAGTCACCTAGTGGGGGATGCTGGTTAGACACTGGAGCTATGGTTGATGAAACTCATCAGAAATGCACACACACCTGAACAAGAACTCCATAATGAGGCACACGCACAGAACAGAATTAATATAGAGCTTGTGTTTGGGATGCTCAAGTCATGGATCTGATGCCCGGACACATCCGGTGGAACCTTGCAGTACTCACCAGCTACATGTACCAAACTTGTCATCGTATGTGCCATGCTACACAATATGATCCTGTGGAAACAGCTGCAGCAGGAACAGCATGGGGCAGGGCTACACAGCCCCCCACCATTGCAAGGCCTGCACAGAAACAGGATGAGTCAGAGGAGGAACAACCTGAGCCTGACCAGTAGGCAAAAGGAGGTTTGCCCAGTATGCCCTGGCCTTGGCAAAGAGTCAATGCATAGCACATACACTGACACAGGAGGGATCCAGGGAATGACACCTCTCTCTGACTCATACATACAGTAAAAGGGATGCAAAACATGACACAACCTGTGCTCAACCATGTGTAGGGAGTGCACTATGTGCATCTGACACAGGCAGCCCTGCAGCACCACCCTCAATAGTGGCACACCCACAAGGTAAGTCACTCAACCTACCAATTGCCAAAATTGAGTAGTATGTATTATTACCTGTATCTATGGTATGGATGTGAGCATGCAAGGGAATTGGGTGTCTGAATGGTATGCCAGCAGATAGTAGACACCTATAGTGGCACCATGAGATCTGTAACAAATACTGGTGTCACCATAGTAGTCAGTACTACACACGGCAACAAAACCCACTGCAGGAAATGTGCTGGGCCACATGTGTGTCCAGATGACTCACATATGCCAGTCAGGGAGGTACACATACCCAGCAACAGTCTCCGCCAGCAGGACAGGTGTAGACAAACACAAACAAAGGCTGTGCTATGGCCTCTGAATGATGCCTATGGGTACCCCCCCCCCCAGGCCTACAGAGACAGACTACATCAGGTCAGGCAGTGGGATGTTAGTTCTGAAGGGTAGAAAGTCAGAACCTAATATGTAGGTCAATCAAATCTAAGACATGTAGTACACTGATATGCCTCTAGTCAGCATGATAGGTTAGAATACAGAATGAAATGGAGTACCTGACATATCAGTACAGTCACAGAAAATGTGTACAAGTGTCAGGTGCGCCCCCCCCCATCCTATGTAGAAATGTAGAAACAGTCAGGTGTACCACCAATCCTGTGTAGAAATGTAGAAACAGTCAGGTGTGCCCCCAAACCTGTGTAGAAGTGTAGAAATAGTCAGGCGTGCCCCCCACTTCTGTGTATAAATGTAGAAACAGCCAGGTGTGTCCACCATCCTATGTAGAAATGTAGTAACAGTCAGGTGTGCCCCCTCCCAACCTTTGTGTAGAAGTGTAGAAACAGGCAGGTGTGCCCCCTCCCCTATCATGTGTAGAAATGTAGAAACAGTCAGGTGTATTTCCCTAACCCTACTTAGAAATGTAGTAACAGTCAAGTGTGCCCCCCAAACCTATTTAGAAATGTAGCACTGGTCTGGTGTGCCACCCCAATCTGATGTACACATGTTGTAACAGGTGTGCCTCCCCCACAACCCTATGTAGAAATGTAGTAACATGTATATGTAGGTATAATGCCAGTGGAGCACAGATGCCCAGTGGTGGCCAAGGTAGCAGGATAGATTGTAGCATTTGCACAATATGCAGGTATGTGCGTGTTAGGCTGGTGTGTGTTTCATATTGTGTGAGAGTGGTCAGTATGTATGCATGTTGAGGGATGACCTGGTAGCCATTGGCCACTACTTCTGATGGCAGGGCCAAGTCCTCATAACTGCAGTGCCTACGACAATTCCCACCAGTATAACACATGCTAGCAGTAAGCCATTGTAAATGTATGGTGGTAATATGTGTCACCATCTGAAAGATGGGCATGACAGAGCTGTTGGGCTAGATATACAAGCAGTACACAGGGGAAAGTGCCCCAAACATTCAGTATATATTGTGTAACTGTGAAGTGGACACACCCTTGGAATTGTACAAACAGGTATGCATTACATTATCTGGACGTGTAGTAGGGAATACCAGTGCTGTCTGCCTGAACACTTGCAGATCACAAAGGAGGTAGGACTGATGTATTGGGAAACAGCTGATATATCTGCACATGCCAGCATAACTGGAATGTCCCATCATGCATATCTGTGTGTCAGATGCAAGTAGTGTCCATAGCACACATGCACCCAGTGCACCCAAACACCACCCACAGGTACCTCTCTGGTTGTATCACTGCTGAGGGGAATGGGTACAATATGACCCCACCTGTATATGGCAATAGCAAAAGAATGCAGCATGCAGTGCAGCTGTCCCATGCAGGTGTGTCCCTAGCTGTAGGTAGCACCCTGCCAGCATCCATACCACCTGATCAAGACTTATAGAAGGTATTGGCATGAACACCTGGCACACCTACCCTGTCACACCAGGGGAATATAGTGTATGGCATTCTGAGACTGTAGGACTGACAGAATGCAAAAGCCTGACACATCTGGCCCTCATCAACACCAAATGGCCCACAGGCCTCTGCCAAAGGCCTGTGTCTCACACGTACTGCCAATGCATGTTATGTCAAGGGCACCCAAATAACAACATAACACACTCCACATAAGCCATATGCAAGGCCATGTGGACAAACCACAGTAACATGTCCACCATGTCCCACTGCATGAACAGTGGACCAACACCAAAACACAGCTGTGATGGGGGGAATAACCTTAGGGAAAGTATCAGAGAATGTATGCATAGCGTACGTAAGAGGACATAATAATGGGGGGGGGGCATGGGCAGCATGGAATGTGCAACGTCCAACACAAAGCTGTATGCATACACTATCCCTGGCTGCAAACACATAAATGGGTGGCTACATAATTGTCTGTGCACCACAATAGGGATAATGTCCTGACTCATGGCCCCTGCCTCTGGTTAACCTGTGCGAATATGTAGAGCTGTGAGGTAATGCCACAGCAAGATAAGGCCATACTGTCATGTCGATGGATGTACAAGTATGGGATCCTCTACCAGCACTGTACCAAGGTGCTGAACCGGATACACAGACCCAGCAGCAAGTATCTGCAGCTCCCCCTCCAGAATGGCATAACTTACCATGAATATGTAGGTGTCTGCCCACAATACTGGCCACAGCTGCAGTCACCCTTATCCCTCAAGACATCACTGTGAGCAAGAATGTCCACCTGACAGTACATGTGGACAGAAAACATCACAGTGTATAACAGTACACATGTCTGATTATCTCTGCTAACAGCAGTACCCTGTAGCTGAAGTAGCACAGACACAATCACCTACAGTACACACTATCCCCTGCACAGTTTGTCCCCATATTGCCAAATGATCGTCGAATACCCTGCAGAAACAGTTTGCTACCTTTAGGTATACAACACAAATGTCTGCAGTGGAGTACAAACTACCTGAAATCGATCCACACATTCAGTACAGAAGGGCATACTGGGCATGCTCACACAGTTAGAGAATGAAGGCAATGTCAGACAACAACATACTAAAAGGTCATACTGGGCATGCTCACACACTTAAACAATTGAAGCCCATGTCTGCAAACAGCAGTGGACCATACATATCTGGAAGTTGCAGATGTTAGTGCATACACTCCTCAGTATGCACCAGTCATGCTTTGCACACACAGTGGATAGGAAGACAAACATATATCCAAGGACAACACACTATAATAAGCCAAACGTAGATGTACATAGATGTGTGGAAGAGAATGACTGTGACAAGAAGCCATCCATCATGAGGCCTGTCCCACTCAGCACACAGCCAAATGGCTACATCCACATGAGGTGTAAATGTCACTCACTGTAGACAATAGCCACCGGTATCCATCAGCATTACAGACTATGTGGTGCAAGTGCTAGTTGTGCAACATGACTGTACAAGGAAGTAGTCATCTAGCAGCTGCATACACGTACCTGAGGAATATACCCCTGCATGTGCCCGCATGTGGTGTGTCAACCTCTAGATGAATAGGTTATGGCCCATGCACACACACTGCCCTCCCCACAGCCTTACAATGACAAGCCTGCTGTGGTCATCCACTTTGAAATAAACCTTTAGGAAAGATGTAGCCCAGTAATCTCCGTGGCGCATCTTATAACTGCATACTGCTGTAGTGTGATAAATTAGTTAGGTAGGAGTTCTAATCCCAGACATGGCAACTCTGTGTGTGTGTGTGTGTGTGTGTGTGTGTGTGTGTGTGTGTGTGTGTGTGTGTGTGTGTGTGTGTCTGTCTGTGTAGAGAGCAATGCTTTTTAGGCTAGTCACGCTCACTACAATTCAAATGCCCTACTTTGGCAAGGCTGCTGATGTCATTCACTGTGAAATACACTTTTGGGAAAGGTGTAGGCCAGCAATATCTGTGTTGCATCCTACTACTGCATACTGCTGTAGTGTGATAAACTAGTTAGGTAGGAACTCTAATCCTAGACATAGCAAGTGTGTGTGTGTGTGTGTGTGTGTGTGTGTGTGTGTGTGTGTGTGTGTGTGTGTGTGTGTGTGTGTGTGTGTGTGTCTGTCTGTTTATGGAGCAATGCATTTTAGGCTAGTCACACACACTACAATTCAAATGCCCTAATTTGTAATACTGTATACCCTCCCAGATTTATTTCACCGTATGTATCTACTATGTGTACATTATGATAAAACAACATATGTGATGCAACAGTCATATTAATAACAAGTACTACACAATTGTGGAAGTAAAGGCAATTGTTCAATACTACTCAATATGTGTATTGAAAAATATATTGGTAAAACACCAGCTGTCTTCACAGTGGTCATGGTGCAGAGGTTAAGTGCTGCCCCTTGGTGTCCTAGCATGTCCATGTTGACTGCCAGCTGTTGGTGTTGCTGGCCTATGTCCACGAGGCCGTCGCTGCACCCCCATCACATGTTCAAGCACGGACATACCATGGGCGATGAAGGCCATCATCTCACCATGCCATCTATCCATGAGCTCAATATAAGCATGGATGGCACCAGACAGTTCATAGATGTTGTCACTTACAGATGTGAGAGCAGCCCTCTGCAGCCTCAGGCCCTGTCTGGTTTAATGTTCCATATGTGCTTGCGCACCCATGACAGCCTGAAACATGCGTCTGCTTGTACCAGCTATGTCACCTCTGCCAGCGGCATGATGTCCAGCAGCCCTACCACGATCACCCTGGGACATCTGCCTATGTGGTGCCCTGCTGGACATCCGGCTGTGCCTGCTCTGACCAGACATAGTAGGCATGGTTACCACATTTTCCTGTGCACTGCCACCAAACACCAGCTGTCCCTCCGCTATGGCCACTGGTAATGGGGTATGTATAGGCACTGAAACTGTGTGTGCGGTTGGGGTGGCTAAAAGGGGGATGTCAAATGATGGCACAGTGTTGGCCCCTGACAACCCCACCTGTGCCTCAACAGTACTATCATCATCGTTTGTGTCTGTATGGATACCAACATCAGATTGCATGCAGGAGGGACCCTGACCCACATCGCCACCTGTGGGGGAAAACAATGAACACACTTTAAAACCTGTACAGCATTGCCTAATAGTACACAGACACACACACACACACACACACACACACACACACACACACACACACACACACACACACACCACCGTAATACCTACCTGTCCGTGACTTTACAGACAGTCCCACTTATATGTCCATGTGTACCCCATCCTGCATCACACTTGGTAACATACACACATTGATACCACTCATTAACATATCAGTCCTCTAAATGCCTACACAAGTGATCACAACACAAGACCTGTTACTACATTACCTGCCTGACCTGTGTGTAATGGTTTTAGATGGTCTCACTGCTGTCATTCGGTGTTCACCCTGTGTATGTCCAGACATCATGAGCATGGCCCCTATATGTGTGGGCTACTATGTTCTATCAATAATATCACACACTGGTGTGTATGTGCATGTAATGCTCGGTACATGCCAGAAATGCTGCTCAATCAGCCTATCATGTGACAACTGTAATATTTGTATACACTCCCTGGTGTTGACTAGTACTTCCCCAATGCAATTGTAGTGCTGCATACATGGGTTGTAGGCGACCTCTCTGCTGAATGTGATATTAAGGGTGTACCTGGTGTCTACCTCCCCTCTCAATGCCTGTTCCATGCTACAGACCATATTATACTATCAGCTGTCCTGTGATTACACACATGACAAGTATTCCCGGTGTGTAATGCTGCAGTCTATGTCCATGGACTGCATGATTCCAGAGGGAGGTACTGCTGTATGAACACCCCACAATCACACATGTGCATACATGGCCGGCCACACAAACACACACACATGCACGCACACATCCTACATGCATCAACCTCCCTCCACTTCACCAGAATGACCCTACAGACAGACTAACTACCTACCAGGACGTACACACACACACACACACACACACACACACACACACACACACACACACACACACACACACACACACACACAGACAGATGAGGTTGCACAATAGCACATACAGTCCTCCTATTACCCCTCTGTCAACATGTATAACATATGGTAAACAACAGCATGCAATGCAGCTATAATCAATCTGTGCTAGCAACAGCACCTCATAGGCGTACAGCCCATTGCTGAATGTGTACTACTGTGTTGGTTATGTCAGCTTTAATGCTCACAGCCCTTGTGTTTTCCAGCAACACATACCTGGGATGATATGTGGACAGATGTCATTTGTGAATGCCTGATGTCTGATTCACAGTTCTCAACATCAGTGGACCATGTATGACCAATCTAATACTCTTACACTGACAACCATCAGAGCATACCATGGCTATGGGGGGTGTACACACCCTTATTGATATGACGCACCCATCCTTGATCTGCCATGGGACCACATCACCGCATATCTTAACAGTACATGAGCCCGATATGTCACATATGTCCTGTACTTTCACATGCAGTGTCTATGGAATGTGTTAGGTGTGTGGATGCTGACAGTGATGCATACACACCATGTGGGCAGATGTGTGCACATCCTTATCATGATAGTTTGTCACACCTCTTGTTTGTACTACAGCAGTCACTACTCCTGGCAGGGGTATACCAGCATGGGCCATCTGCATTTGCCAGTGTATGTTCTGTCTGCCCTACACATGTCCCCCTAATATACATGATTGCAAAGTCTACTCATGTGCACATCCCTTGGTGTTCACACACTGCCGTCACTATTGCTGTGGGGGTAGGTTAATGGCTGCCACAGGTCCTGAACCTGACTATGTGTAGATACAGCCATTCTTAGCATCCTTAGAATCCCTGCTGCAGTGCAATGGTGTGTCATGCTGACACCCCCCCTCCATAAGTCTTTTTGCAGATGCATGACAAGTAAGCTCTACACATGAGTGTCACTTTGCAGTGTCCCATACACTGAACACCACATGTTACAGCCTAGTCCCAGGTGATAATGTAGACCACTGTAATGCCTTATGCCATAGTGTATCTCTGCAGCAGTTGCCATTGTCCTATAGGTATATACACTGGTGTTGTACTGTATATGTGTGTTGTTCCAAACATGTCCCTACTGTAGGCCATGTCTCCCACCATTATGTTACTCTCTGTGGACACATTCCACAATGACAGGATGTTAGTTATCATGCAGGTGTCTGACATACCCTTCCAATACCCCATCATGGTCACCACTGTGATGCCATGCATTTCACAGCAACAATACGTGCACATGTACAGCATGCATTCCGGGTAGGTGTGTTAGATGTGTGCATGGAAAATAGCATCGCCATTACATGCCCAGTGTATTGGAAAACATCTACATAAACCATATTCATGAGCTACAGGCTGCTGCCTTGGTGGTATCCCAGAGGGACCTACATAAGAGGGTGAGAGATGCAAAGTCAGTGGCCACAACTGTGGCATTTACTACAGGGTGGGTGAAGTATTATAATGCATCAACAGTACATTTCAAAATACTACCAGATATGGACATCAGTTTGTCACCACTATGCAGCAACAAAATATATCTATGACATGTCAGATATGCATGATCTACGTGTACCGATTCGGATGTATACACAACAGTGGTCTACAGATGTTCCCTGTGGCCTTACCTGCATGCTCCTTGGCCAGTGTGTGGGTGGTAACCACCTCTACAAAAGTGTCCAGCGGTTGGTGGCTGGCCAGACAGGCAGATGCCACGAGGCTGTCCAGGAGCTCCTCCACACATGTCAAGGGGGGGATGGATGGCATGGACCCCCCCATGGCAAGGTGATCCCCCCGGACTGCAGCAGCATGCTGACAGGCATTGCAAAGCAGAACAGAACAATGATGCCAGACCTGCTCATAACAATGGTTGTGCAGTCTGACATAATTGAACCAGTGGACTAGGTCGTTCCACAGGGCAGTCCTTTCCTGCTGATCATGGGCAGCCTGGCCAAACAAGGTCGCACAGTGTTGTATGAGTCCATTCAGCAAGATTTCCTTTTCTGCTGCTGTGTAGGCTGGCAGCTTTCCATGAGGCAACATGCCTGAAAGACATAAAGATGGACAGAGGTGTGAGCAAGTCATGCAACAAGGTTACCACAGTTCTTAATACACATCACTGTCACCTTCTCACCATATCAGTGACAACAAACTGTACACACAGCTCAATAGGTATGGCTACAGCATACCTACCAGTGGGGCAGATATTGTACTGTACCACGCTTTGTGCAATGTGTTTGTAGCCATGTTCCCTATGTGGACACTATCATTGCTGTGCTGTTGCAGACTATTTACCTGCATGCCATTGTCAGGGCCACAATAGTTCGATATTTGCCTGTGGTATGCTTGCTATGTCTGTGCTGCACATCTGACATACTGTGTTATTGTGGTTATCTATGCATGCTGTTGGACATGTTCTGGAATTGTGTAGACTATTACTACCAACATATGTTCTATAACAGTGACACAATAGCATGTATATGTACTAGTGGCCAGCAGAACCACCTCTCCAAACTCATCTGCCCATGTTACCAGGCCACATTACATGTGTGTTCCACTCTGTGGCCTCCTCATGTACTGGTCCAGCAATACCGTCATGTGGAACCAACCCAGGTGATGTTGTCACCCCCTTGGGGCACACACAGACATGTTCTGTCCCCTGAGGTCAGGTCCAGAGTCTGTTCCATAACAGGCTCCACAGCAAATGTGGGATGTGCTACATCACCTTGAGGCACCCAGTACACATTCAAAGGGCCCATATGCTCCTCCTGCTCAGCCTCCAGGCCAGGCATTTCAGGATATGGACTGCTGTTGTGAGTAGATGTGGGTGGGAGGCTTGTTCCCATTGTGTCTATATTGTGGCCAAGGGCTGTCCACATCACAGAGCACACACACCATCCAGGGTGTTTACCCACCACATGTGACACATACCACCCCTGTAGGCTGTCCTCTATATCTACCAACTCTGACCACCTCCACAACTATACCTGCCATACATCACCATATTCCCATTCCATACTTCACAGCCAAGGGCAATGTGGTCCCAACAAGGGGTTCACATGTGACATACCCATCCGTGTTGCACATACTGACAGCTGTAGATATCTGTGCGCATTGCTATGTGTGCTGTTTCCTCACACATAGCATATACACTGTGGTAGTAATATAGGGGATATGTATTTACATACATATATGTTTATGTTTGTGTTTGTATATATATATATAGATGTGCATATAGGTATATATCCATATATGTGTAGATATATGTGATGTATATATGTGCTTATATATATATATATATATATATATATATATATATATATATATATATATATATATATATATATATCTACACATGAGTATCTGTATATTTGTGGACATATATATATGTATATATATATATAGAGAGAGAGAGAGAGAGACACACACATATGCATACCTATATGTAGGGTGCATTCAGATATCAGGTCCACAATCTCACAACACCTTCCTGCACAGCTGCACTGTTATACCTTGCTACAACACAGTCAGGTGCCACATATGGACACAGCCTGACATTAGTGGGTATATGTAGGGCCAGATTGCAGATAACCCTATTATACACCTATGACATTCCTGCATGCCACAATACAGGTTATCCTGAGTATCCTGCAAGAGGTGGGCTGTGGAACTCATGTATCCATCATAATGGCATTAATTCCACCACCAGCTATTGGCCATGTAATATACATACTTCCCATTACACAATACATACTATGATGGCTTACATCTTATCACTCAGTGCTGCTCTTCACGTTTGACAGGTATGGCCCACTACCCACAGGGACGAACTCTATTGTCATTAGCAGTTGTTCAGCTGAACATCATTAAACCAACAACACCTGAAGTCATATATAAATCATTTCACATCATCTATTCCATTATTTTGGACTAAGTACTAAGGTCAATTACATACATGTATAATTCCCATACCTGTTCTGGGAATGCACACTCTTCTGGATGGTTGTCTTTTTTTTATGTCCCTTATACACACATTCTCTCTCTCTCTCTCTCTCTCTCTCTCTCTCTCTGTCTCTCAGTCTCTCTCCAATAAATGGAATGAGCTGCCTTGCATAGATTGCAGCATGGAATTTGTAGGTGATGCACATGATCAGGTGATGGCCTCTGCACCAATCAGTGTCCTACATTTGCTACCTAAATGCAGCATGCTGTGTAGTACTTCCAATTACCACTGTCATGGCAACCAACTACTATAAATCCCTACATCTTGTGGGCATTGTCCCTTTACCTTTCCTGTATGATGGACATCTTTCCTGTGTGTGGGCAGCAGTGTTACAGACAGCAGGTAGCAATACCTCTTACAAGGAAACCTGCACACTCAGGCCAGCTACATATTTGTAGGAGGTTCCAGAACTACAGACAGAGTATGAGTAGTGTTGTTGTATGCATTGTATAGCACCAGTGGTACAGGGTTTGTGTGTACATACTAGTTTAACTTGGAATGCAGTCTGTCTGCAGGCCAGAGTTGTGCCTATTATGTTTTGTCTGTCCACCACACAGGTCTTGTGTTAAATAAATCACTAGCAGTGTGTGCGTGTGTGTGTGTGTGTGTGTGTGTGTGTGTGTGTGTGTGTGTGTGTGTGTGTGTGTGTGTGTGTGTTGAGTGCTATAAGTACATGGCTACATCCATTTCAGTTTCTAACTTCATATTCCTGACTAAGTGTATGTTGCAGACTATCCTGTAATGCCAGCGAATTGTTTAGTGTATGACAACAGTTTTACACATATGGGCCTGTGTTCCAGCCTCTGTCCTCCACCTACATACTAGGCTTTGTACATATGACATGCTGTCAGGGTTGTTATGCATTGGGCTGTGAGTATGTCATGCTGTCATTCCAGCCATCAGTCCACTGCTGTTGTGTCCCCCACACATACTGTGGGGTTGGGTCCATATATGTGTAGGCTTCATCTACACAATACATATGTGCCCTTATGAACTGCAGAGGCCAGTGTATGTAACAGTGGTATATGACCCTGTATTATTGAAGCTGGGGGGGGGGGTGCACCATAACTAACTAAGGATGTTACAACATGTGGGGGTATCAGGTGTAAGCTGCCTTAAGCTATCTGGATGCACATTACCATACCATTTACCATGGGTAAATGCAGGCCTACTGGCTCTTGCCATAGAGACTGCTCTGTTTGTCAGTGTGATTGTGATGGTGTTAGTTATGCTATGTTATGTAACAGATACATCCCATTGTGTCAACTGAGGTCTTTGCCCCCCAGGGATTGTGTACAGAGTATAGATAGAGGCTGCTGGACTATCCATCTGCATTACTTACTGCACTATCTGCATTACTTACTTTACCAGAAAGGCTCATCCAGACTCTGCTACACTTTGCTGTGAAGGAAAGGTTAGTTTGCTGTTATTTTTTGTATTTCTGTGTTGTCTTTCTATATTTTGAATACTGTAGTTTGTTTTCTTTACCTTGTGTTTTGCTTGCATTCTGTTTAACAGCATATTAAAACTTCAAAAGAGACCACAGCTCTCTCTGTTCTGAGTCAGGCAGAATTTTTTCCCCCTCCCACCCATTTAAGTTGTCTTGTTAAATACCACTGTCTTTCTAGTTGCCCGCCTCTTATGTTAATCTGACCATATATCTCATTTCTCTCTACTTTCACTGGCTTATGTGAGTAATCACAAAACCATCACTTTTGAAATCCCACCCCTTCAATTATTTAAATTTATTGGCCATCCTACAGTATTTCATAGTACCAAAATACAAAAGTAACCACCCCTTTCAGTCCATCTTGCTGTTTTAAAAATAGTAACTCTCCACTAAACCTTAACTTTTTAAAAAGGTAAAACTCAAGTTACCTACTTTCATATCTAACTTCTCTAGTGCACACTGCAGAGTGCATTCTTTTCAATCTTACCTTTAAGCATCCCTGTTACTAGCACTTTCTCTAATACCTAAAAGATCAACTCTACTTGACTCCAAGTAGACTTTTCTCTATCTGTTAAACCTAGCACTTGTTCCTACAGTACTTATTACCTTGATACGGCACTCTTATAGATAGCACCCCAAAAGGCAAACCCCATTTCTCGGTCACCACGTCCCCTGAATCTCTTTTAAAGTTTTTGTCTAGTCCTTCTAGCATGTCGAGGATCAGTTGCTAGTGTCCTCTCCTGCTCAGCTGGTGAACCTGGGAATATTGAGACAATGTTACAATTGCCTCATGTACACAGACAACCCTCCTCCTCCCACAAAACACAAATACATGCGAGAGATGCAACTATACCAAACTGGAGGCTGAGCTCTCAACATAGGACTGGCAAGACCAGTCAGGAGGAGAAGGTTACCACACACACTATAGACCCAGTCTCACATAGTACCATCACAACCTCAAATCATACACATAAACACACAAAGACATACTCAAGGCTCTGATCAAAAATCTACCAAAACAGCAGAGGCCACCAAAGCAGACACCCAAACAACCACCACCTCAGAACACAACACCTGCAACACATAGACCTCACAGTCAGAGTGTCAAACAGTCACAGCCCTTAAGGCCAAACACAATGCCAGACACACTAGTCATTGGTGACTCCATAGTCAGACACACTGCGTCCGCTCACCAGACTGAGTAAGGAGAAGGTCACAGTAAGCTGCCTGTCGGGCGCTAGAATCCGCCACATAGCAAGCACTCAGGTCTCTCAACAGCAGGTACAAATATGACTCAGTTATTGTCCACGCTGGTGTAAACGACCTGAGACGCACCTCCTTGGACTACATGAAAAGAGACATTGAGGAGCTCTCTGATTATGTAGCCCAGGCAGGTATGACCCTGACCTTGAGCAGTATCCTACCTTCACCAAGAATGATGCCACAATACAGAGATAAGATGATCAGCTTTAACAATTGGCTTAAACTCTGGTGTCATTCAAAGGGGATCCAATGTCTGTCTGCCTGGGATGACATGCTGGACAAGCCACGCTGCTTCAAGGGATGGCTTGCACCTGTCACCCTGGGATTCGGATATTGGCAAAGGCTCTTGCCACCCCATAGTGCCTTTTTAGGCAAGGCTCAAATTCTAAACCTACCACCCTAGAACACAAAAAGGAAAACTAAGGGTAATGCTGCTCAATGCCAGAAGTCTAAATCTCAAAATGCACACTTCGAGGCCCTTCTCAGTATGGAGAACATCGATGTCTGTGCAGTGACAGAAACCTGGTTCAAGGCTCCTGAGAGCACCCCAGCACTATCAGGTTTTACCTCTTATCATGCCCGCCCCAAAATCCGGACAATACCAAGAAAGGAGGGGTATCCATATTCATCAAAGACACCCACACCTCAAGACTGGTGGCAACGCACGATGCATCGGAGACCATCCAGGTGCAATTAACCATAGGCAAGACTGCTCTGCAAATTGTAGCATGTTACAGGCCACCCTCACAAACTCAGGAACCTCACATGGCCTTCCTGAAAACACTAGAGGGATAAATGTATCACCAAACACCATCATACTAGGTGACTTCAATTACCCTAATATAGACTGGGAACACTACTCAAGCCCAAACACCCTAGCCCAAAAGTTCCTGGAATTCATAAACTCAAATGCCATGGAACAACTAGTCACCATCCCACAAGAGGAGAAAACATACTTGATCTCATCATCACGAACATGGGAGCACAATGTTCAACACCGAAGTATACCCCTCACTGGTGAGATCAGATCACAAACTAATCTCGCTGGAGGTCCTCATCCCACCCCACCTGAAATAAAAAGACCACAGTAAAGAACTTCTAAGCCGACTTCACACTTCTAAAGACTAGTGTGGTCTCCTTTAAGGCCCCCGAGCCGACGGAAAACAGTACTCAAGCCACTGAATCACTTACAAATGCCTTCTACCAGCACCTGCAGGACTGCATGGATAAGGCAATCCCAAGCAAAACAAAGACTCTTTGTACCAAAGGCAAGCATCCACTCTGGTGGACCCCAGCCATAAACAAACTCTACAACAAAAGGAGGAAGCTACTACAAGATAGAGCAAAATCCTTAAAAGGTAAGACACCCTTGATCACTATAAGTAAAAAACTAAGAGCTCTCATAAAATCATCCAAAGCAAATTTTGAGAGAAAAATAGCTAAAGACTCAAAAGACAATCATAAGGCCTTCTTTAGCTATGTTAGAAACCTGGGAGGAAACTCCCAGATATGCTCAGAACTAGTTCATAATGATGTGAAGATTACTGATCCTACAGACATTGCCAACATACTGGCTGACAGGTTCAGTGCAAACTTCTCCCCCTCCCAAAGGAGAGATATCTATACCAAGCGATTGCAGCCCCCAAACATCTCCACGCCCAAGTGAGAACTGCTCTCTCCAAAGCAAAACACAGCATCCATGGGACCTGATGGTGTCCCGGCTGTGTGCTCCACGAACTCAACGAGGAATTAAACCCACAGCTAGGACAGCTGTTTAATCATAGTCTTACCTCTTGTTATGTACCCAGGAGTGGCGCACTGCAACTGTGGTCCCACTTCACAAAGGCGGTGCCTCCACCGACCCTGGAAATTACCGTCCCATTAGCTTGACAAGCCTTATCTGCAAAGCCATGGAGAGGATCATAATGGACCTCATAAATAAAGACATAGGGAATTTGCAGACTTTGGATCCATCCCAGTTTGGCTTTGTCAAAGGCAGATCATGCCTTCTAAACTTGGTTGACTTTTTCGAAACAGTCACCAAAGCCATTGATGAGGGAAAGGCAGTCCATACAGCCTACCTCGATCTGGCTAAGGCCTTTGATACAATACCCCACTCGGGTATCATTGAAAAACTCATCAGCTTAAATGTTAACCCATACATCACAAGATGGGTTGCAAACTGGCTGAGTGACAGAACCCACAGGGTCAGAGTTGCTGGCGCCATGTCAGACTCAAAGCCTGTCACAAGTGGTGTACCACAGGGCTCAGTCCTGGGCCCACTCTTGTTTGGCATCTACTTTTCCAAGTACAAGCAAACACAGGAGGGTTATGGCTGACAAAGTTTGCAGATGACTGCAAACTGGCCATAGTAGAAAACACATCTGACACAGATATCCTTCAGAAGGGTCTCACAGAACGGATAACTGGTGCCAGAGCCATGGCCTAAAGTTAAATGCCAAAAATGCATAGTCATACCCTTCGGAAAAACAAGGTTACCCTAGCTACCAAATAGGTGGCAATCCACTGAGTACAGAAGAAGTTATCAGGGACCTGGGGACCCAGGTTGATAGTAGTCTGTCATTCGACACCCATGTAGCTAAAGTAGTTAGGAAGACCTTCTACATTGCCCACCTTATCATGAAGGGATTCTCATCTAGATCAAGGGAGGTCATAGTCTCCCTATACTCATCACTCATCAGACCAATGATTGAATACAATGCCCCATTGAATGTATCTGACCCGACACTTGCAGCAGCTGGAGGCCACAAAAGTTCCTCACCAAAAGGATAAAGGGTCTCAAACATCTGTCCTATGCTGCCCGACTGAAAGAACTCCAGCTCTATTCAGTCGCCACCGCTTGCTCAGAGGTGACCTTTGCCTAACATACAAGGCCATGTCAAACCCAGATTTGATGAATATGCTTCACCTCAAAAATCTAGATCCGTCAGAGCCACAAGGCGGAGACTTAAACCACACGGCTATTAATAGGACGTGCTGGAGGGATAGATTCATCACCCAAAGACTCCTATGCTGTGGAATAAAATCCCGGTATATGTGAGGCAGAGCACCTCGCTGGCCTTGTTCAAGAGAAATCTTGACCAATGGATGGGAGATCGCAGATATACCCCAGGGATTACCTCAGTGTCACTGCTCAACAGAGGCACAGCAAAATAATGGGTATAGTTCCCCATACTAAAGGGGTGGCTTAAGCCACAAAACTATGGGCTAGGCTTGTAAATGCCCTCGGGCAGATAGCCTAGTATGAACCTATGAACCTATGAACCTATGAACCTATAATTGTTTGGTATCCTGTGGCCCAGTCTCTCTTTACTATTGTTGTACTACATGAAGGCCTCAGCCTGGACAGCAACATATATAATCCTTTCCAGACTACTGTATCAGTATAACTACTTCACAGTTATATTACCCTGTTTATATGGATGTTGGTGTCTAAACAGCTATATGACATGGCATATACAACTGTAATAGTACACAAAGAAAGCTTTCCCATGTAGGCAAACCTGTGTGTGGTGTTATATCCTTTGACCTCTCTGTGGGTATATGTTGTAGGCAACGATTGTCATTTGTATGGGTGGCTCATACAGTGTCCAGTTGGTAAGGTAGTAACTGTAGGCATAGTGGCTGTTCCGTATTGTGTGCACCTTCTACATATATCTATTACATATCTTCCTATACATATCTGTGTGTGTGTATGTGTAGTTACACACATATATATATATATATATATATATATATATATATATATATATCTATATATATATATATATATATATATATATATATATATATATATATATATATATCTATATATATATATATCTATATATATATATATATATATATATATATATATATATATATATATATATAAAGATATAGATATATCTGTATCTGCATGTATGTGTCTGTGTATATGTATCCTAGGGATGTCGATTGCTTCCACATTGTACATTCCCTATGGTAGTCAGACTGTACTGCATGATATGTTACTGATACCAGCCTGGCATTATACAGGTGGAATGGAGTACTGTTAACATCTTGTACCCATGTTGTGTCAGGTCCTGGTTATGGGATCTGCAACAGTTGGTAGTGTATTGCAGGGCAGATGTGTTTGGCTGTGGGGATGGGGGAATACCTATTTGTACAAGACGTATGTTGTTTGGGCCCCCTCAACCCCATTAACGGTGCATGTGGATATACATGCTTTTATGTTCCCATTTTTATCTACAGATGTATGTTTGTCTATAGCTTTATATATATATATATATATATATATACATATATATATATATATATATATATATATATATATATATATATATATATATCAGCAGATATATATATATATATATATATATATATATATATATATATATATACCGCTGTACATATATATATATATATATATATATATATATATATATATATATATGGGTCCCCTTCTAAAGACCGAACCGACGATCCCCCGACACAGAAATCACCGACGCCAGATAACCGACAGGTATGTATACCGACAGGGTGATTCACCGACAGCGGAAAGACCGACAAGGGTAATGTGTGATCGCGACCTGGTAAGTGTGCGACAGTGACGGAGGTAGGAGTGGTCAGGTAAGTGAGTTAGGGTTAGGGTGCAGGTAGGTGAAGTGTGCGTTAGTGTCGGAGCTTGGGCTAGGGGTGGGTAAGTGAGTTAGGGTTAGGGTGCAGGTAGGTGAAGTGTGCGTTAGTGTTGGAGCTTGGGCTAGGGGTGGGTAAGTGAGTTAGGGTTAGGGTGCAGGTAGGTGAAGTGTGCGATAGTGTCGGACCTTAGGGTTAGGGTTTGGGTCAGGGCTAGTGTGTATGCTATGTAGTGTAGTGTGTTGTTTACGTTCCGTGTGTCGGTGTTATGGTGTTCGGTGTTTCGCGTTGTCGGGTTTGTGTGTTGTCGGTTTTCTGACGTCGGTGATTTCTGTGTCGGGGAATCGTCGGTTTGGTCGTTAGAAGTAGACCCACATACATATATATATATATATATATATATATATATATATATATATATATATATATATATATAGATATGCATATATCTATTTAGATATTAATATATGTATACACACACATACATCTACATGTTTAAATACATTTCCTATACTGATGAATGATTGTGCTGGATGATATGTTTGTGAAAACATCAGGGTTATGTATATCTGACATGTCTTAGTGGTAAATCATTTTGGCTATTGTGTGCAAGCTCCTGGGTTTGAACCTTGCAGAGGCTGTTTATTTTGTTGCTGGGCAGAACAAGGGCCTTTGGATACAGAGTGATTAAGGCACTTTTAAGCAGTTGTAAGTGGGTTTGCATGGGTTTGCACTGAGGTTAGCACTGCTAACTTCCGGTTACAGTTTCTTATACTCATTTAGCTTCTAATGGACAAAGTGGATTGGACACACTAAAACTGGCCCTAGGCATGAGTGTGTGTGTGTGTGTGCCTTCCGTGGAAGGTTGGGTGCCGGGCTGGCAACTCGACGCCATAAAACTCCACTGCCAGTCATGAGCGGACACGGTGATCCGCTGTGGCGACCCCTAACCGGGAAAAGCCAAAAGAGACAGAGATACTCAGTTAGCTTCTAAATTGTTTAACCTGTGTAGACATTGCTTACCCATTTGCAAACAGGCTTAAACCCGCGTACGGCTGCTTAAAAGTGCTTACTCCTGCTTACCCCCGTGCTAATTTCTTTAAATGAAAAGAAAAAAAAGGGTTGATAGGAAAGTGGTGAAAAAGGGGCACTAAGAGGGAAAGACAGTAGGGGAAATAGCTAGGGATGTGCAGGAGGGTGTAAGGAAGGTCCATAGATGCCCATTTCTTCTACAGCAACAGCTGTGCAGATACACTGACTTTGGAGGTAGATCTGGATACTCAAACCCCTGAGGGAGGGGTGAGGACAACATTATTATGTTGTGATGCCAGTTAGACCAGATTACATGTGTCCAGTAAACACATTTGTGAAATGGACAGCTATGTATGGGGTAGTATTTTATTTTGGGAACAGACTGACATTTTTTTTTTCAGGTGAGAGTGGAATGTTGGGGAGGGATAGTAGGTATATTTTGAGAAGTAGATTGGGTAAGTTAACAGACAAGACAAACAAGCTCCATACAGGGGCAGTATATGACACATGTGGGGGGTAAACACCTTGATGGGGAGGGGTGTTGGGAAATTGGAAGCCTATGAGCCCCCTAGTAGAAACAGTGGGACTGAAATCCCCACCCATGGGCAGTCACCACTGCACATTCACAGCCCTGAAGGAGGCTGTGTTGGGGGGCTGAGTCTGAGCACCAGGCCAACCCTCTAGTCACAACATGTGGCCCTCAAGCTGGAGTAGAAGATCTGCAAACTGCTGATCGAGCTCTCTACGCACCACAACCTGGACCTGGTGATGGGTGACAGCTTCCTGTATGCACCCACTCCCGGGGGGGGGGGTGAGCCCCATCCCCTGAGGTGGTTCCACCCAAAGGTGTTGCAGGACCAACGAACGAGGATTTCCTGGATTGGGCCCCAGATGTGCTGGTGCCCAGTGCCACAGCCAGCTGATGTGGGGCAGGTGGGTCCATTGGGACCCGCATTCCTATACATGCTATGTTGTTTATGGTGTATCAACATATGTGGGTTAGTAATAGTCAACACATTCCAGAGTTAGGTATAACAGCATGCATAGATATTCCCATTAACCCAGACACCAGATATGGAACAGTTGCATATCAAACGGAACACATGCATATATGGGACCACAGTGGTAATAACAACAGCATGCAGGTACATTGATGGCACCATGCCACCAATATTGAAGTATTTCAACATAGCACATATATGGAAACAGATTTAAATAATTATTAACCAATAGGACATACATCTCAACAGAACAGTGAAGTCATCATATACCAATTGAGGTGGGTATTTAGTTTATTGTTGGAGATATGGTGGGGGGGGAGATGTCAATTAACAACTAGTATATTCCTGTAGTTCACATTACTTTCCTAATCGGTGCTGTTACCTGTACCTTACAATTGTTACTACACTACTCTGTTGCTTTAGTTTGGACAGTGATATGGCTATCATCATCTTTATACATGAACTGGTTTTTACCTGCAGTATACACCTCTTTTCTGGTTTACCTGTAGAGGAAATGTTTGTGAACACTAACTGTTTCTACACATACTCCGAGATTCCAGGTTGATGTTGTGCACATACCTGTCCATCTCTTTCTGCACAGACTCTGGCCATGTCTTGACTACATGCAGGTGAACTGGGACATATCTAGACTATTGCCCTCTTCAACCTTTAGTGACTTACAACACTCTTATACAGGCTTTCCTATACACTTATATTATGTAGCACAGTGTGGGTGACAGTGATCAGTGAAAGCTTATTATTCAGAGCAACTGCAACACTCACAATTCCCTACAATACGAGAGTAAACAATACCAGTACAGGGTATCATGCTTTTTATTTCTCAGCACAGTGTTCATATCCAATGTACCTGTGGGAGCAATGTTTGTTAGTACTACCTGAATGTTGCCACACAAAGTACCAGATTACACATTAGTATTATGCACATGCATCTCACTCTGTTACTGTACACACTCTGGTCACAGCTTGACAACATGGGGGTGTAGATAGGACATACTTGGCTTATTGCTCTCATAACAGTTTCGGGAGTTGCTAGAGTGACTGGATTGTTCTCATAGATGTGTGACAATCAATTGTATTCCCTGTTTGCTGCCTAAACATATGGGATCATCTCACTGACTTCCCAGTGGGATAGGTTGACAGGCAGCAGCTATGGGCCCATATACTGGACATTCTCATCTTATCTATACAATTGTGGTGTATGATTCTGTATGCAGCCTACTTCCACTCCCGGGATTCAGACTATGGCTGTATTTGCTAAAAGTAAAACACTGTCCATCACGGTTGTGTGTGCTATATAGATATTGCTGTATATCTCCTATCTGCTTCCTGCAGTTTTACATTCTGATCTTGTATTACAACACTCTTATACAGGATTTCCTAGACAGTTATATATTGTAGGACAGTGTGGGTGATAGTGATGAGTAATAACTTATTATTCAGAGCAACTGCATCAGTCACAATGCCATACAATATCAAAGTAAACAGTACCAGTACAGAGTATCATTCTTTTATTTCTGGGCACAGTGTTCATATCTGACAGACCTGTGGGAGCAATGTTTGTTAGCACTACCTGAATGTTGCCACACATAGTACCAGATTCCACATTACTAATATGCACATACATCTCACTCTGTTACTGTACACACTCTAGTCACAGCTTGACAACATGGGGGTGTAAATGGGACATATGTGGCCTATTACTCTCATAAGATTTTGGGGAGTTGCTAGTGTGCCAGCTTTGTTCTCATAGATGTGTGTCAATCTGTTGTATTTCCTGTTTGCTGCTTATACATCTGGGATCATCCCACTGATTTCTCAGGGGGACAGGGGGACAGGCAGAAGATCCACTTTACTGGACATTCTGGACATATCTGTAGAGTTGCGGGGTCTGATTCTGTATGCAGACTACTACCACTGCCAGGATTCAAACCATGGCTGTGTGTGCTAAAAATACAACAGTTCACGTCTCAGTTGCATGTGCTATTTGGATTTTGTTGTCTGCTGTTTCACTGTTTTCTGTCTATGTGTCTCTCAGTTGTACTAAATGACCTCTGGGGATTACACCAGTGATATATAGACATTCTTACATATTTTATTTATGTTGCACAGTGTGGGTAACAGTGCTTAATACAATAGTACTATTAAGTGATTACAAATCTACATTACCATATGATTCCAGAGTATACACATGCAGTCCAGCAGTTGGACCTTTACTCTCAGGCTATTATGCTTTTATTTACATACAAACTATATGAGACTCGTCCTGCCATATTCCCTGGTGTATGTTGTAATTGCCTTAAAAAATACAAGTTTTATACTGGCAATTACATTACTAATGCTTTTAGATTTATTTCCTATGACAGTACATGCAAGAGTATTACTGACCTGCCTCACGTTGCAACCTCTCCAGGCGATAGCCATGGGCTTCCTGGTTTGCAGCCCACTCACTTTCCTCTGTGAAGGACATAAAAAGAATATTATATTTAGCCATACCTATCCATAATATACATGAGCTGGCAATTATTACACATGTAGTGGAGTGATACTTACACACAGCTGGGACAGCCCCTGCCGTCCTAGCCTCTTGGATCCACTGCTCGTAGAGGTTCCCCTTATGCTGCTTCAGGTCGACATATTAATGCCTGACCTGCTCACCAGTTTGGGGTATGCCAGTGGCACTGGTGAGGTCACGGGGGAGATTGACCCAGGCTTCCACCTTATATTGGGAACCCTGGTACTGGCTTTGCAACAGTCTCTGCTCATGGCCTTTGACAAGGAGTTCTGTCATGACTCTGGACTCCTGGATGCCCCAGTGCTGCACCTGGAAGCACACTCCCTCTCCTCTTTCTGCCATGGTGTCAGCAAGGAGAAGCTACGACCAGTTATGAGATGTATTCCCGCCTGTTAGGTTTAAGTAGGGCCGAATATCCGCACTTTGCCGTGTATGGCCAGTTTTGAAAAGGCTAAGCTATGGGCAAACCTGCTTACATAAGGTTGGCATTGTTTAAAGGGGTATACCATTGGGCACATTGAGTTAGCTGGCCTAAACATTGCTTACATCTCATAAGCTGGCCTGTGCAATGCTTAGCATTGCTTAAATTTGACTTTGCATTATATTTGCTTTTTGGCATTTATTTATTATTCATTACATCTTATATATATATATATATATATATATGTGTGTCTGGTATCCATGATTCATGGGTACGTACACTGTATGTGGTCCTTGTGTTTAGTAGGGAACTTCAACACTCTATTACATTTACATCTCATATCTGGGTGTACTTCAGTACTCCAGTTCACATATTTCTGTTATGTAGTGGGTTATAGAACATTTGACTGTATACTGATTCCTTTCTCATGTTCCGTTTGATTTTACTATAGTGAGGATTTGTTTGGTGATACCTCATTCTTATGTACTGTTGTGATGGCTTGGTGGTTAACTACTGTGACTATAGTGTATAGGGTCCTGGGTTCAAGACCTGCAAGGCTGTTTATTTTGTTGCCTGGCAGAACAAGGGCCGTTGGATACAGAGTGATTAAGGCACTTTTAAGCAATTGTAAGTGGGTTTGCACAGGTTTATGTGAGGGTAAGCAATGCTAACCTTCGGTTAAATATGCTTACAGAGAGTTAGCTTCAATATTGCTTAACCTGTGTGTGCATTGCTTATGCCCATTCAAATGGGCTTAAACCCGCATACTAGTGCTTACGATATGCTTACTACTGCTTAATAGTGCTTACACTTGCTTACTAGTGGTTACTCCCACTTACAACTGCACTGATTTAGACAGAAATGTCTAGTGGTTATTGGGAAGGTGGTGGATTTGGAAGCTGTATGGGGTTATCATTCATTACACATTTTGCCTTCCATTTGTATCAATGCTTCCTGTGTACATATACTGTATAAGGCACATGTGATTATCTGTGCACTTTGCAACATTATGACACTGACACCTCACATCTGCATTTAATGCAATACTCCAGTTCACAAATGTGTGTTATTTAGTAGGTTATGCAACTAAAATATAAAATATTGGTCATAATGTGATTTGACATGGAAAATGGGATGTGTTACAGTGGGACTCGAACTGTGAATGCCTGCTCGTAAGACAAATGCTCTGCCCCCTACATTATTGCTATACTGCTTCATTTGCATATATCTTCCTTGTTATCCTCTTCAGCCATTTAAGCTGCATTAACCGTAGCTAAGTGATGGGCAAACCCGTGCATCTATGGTTAGCTTTAATTGGATTCATAAAAAGAAAAATGGTATGTTTATTTTCTTTGTATTTACTGTTGCTGTTGTACACATGGGGGGATGTTGCTGGGGGTATGCGGACACCTATGAGCGGCCTCGCTCATTCATTTGGCCTTTCTGCTGTTCTTCATTGTGGGAGCATGTATATTCTGAAAGCTCTGCTCTCAGGCACTCTTACACACTCCGTGTAGGATTTGGAGCTCAGGCAGTGTGCCTTCATTAATATGATTGGCGCACAGCTGTCCTGCTCCTAAATGGCCGCTTCCATGCAGGACTAAGCTAGTCCTGCACGGAAGATGAGTAAATCCGGGGATACACATATATATATATATATATATATATATATATATATATATGTGTGTGTGTGTGTGTGTGTGTGTGTGTGTGTGTGTGTGTGTGTGTGTGTGTGTGTGTGTGTGTGTGTGTGTGTGTGTGTGTATGATATATATATATATATATATATATATATATATATATACATATATATATATATAAGATGAAACTTCGTAATAAAATATATATGAGAAAAACTACACTGAGGCATAACTGTTGTTAAGCACTTTCTTTCTGTAATGCTGTCAGAACTTCTTCAGAACTAATACAGTTAAGAAATATACCTATACGCATACATATATACGTATATTATAGGGTCTATATTAAATTAGCAAACGTTTAGAAAAGCAAACACGAATTCATTGACCCCTTTTAAGTGAAAGCTTAAAATCTCGAACACTTGGAATAGCAAATTTTGTTCCCTGGGAAAAAAATTTGCTGTTTCGAGAAACACACACACAACACAAGCACACCAAAAAAACAGCATTCCACATACATACACTTAAAATCCTACATCTACCCTGCACTAAACTGTACATGCACTACTTTCTATCCACTTGCCTTAACCCAAACCCTAATCCTAATGTCTGTCACTATCGCACACTCACCTCACCCGCACCATAACCCTAACTCACCTAACTTGTGCCCTAACCCTAACGTCCACACAATCATACACTTACCTGAACCGGACCCGTAGCTTTCCACCATAGTGCTGAAAATAGCAAAGCCACAGAAATAGCCAACCGAATTTTCTGCAGCTTCGCTATTTTCAGCATTCGCTGTTTTGGGGGCGATATTGGAACATTCAATGAAACTTCGATGTTCTAATATAGACCCTTTATTATGTATGTATTTATTTATTTATTTATTTAACATTTGTTTACTGGGATGGTCTGACTGGGTCTACCGAACCCATTTTCAGCAGAGACCTGCAGAAAAAAGCTCCACATACAGTACAATACAAATACAATATAATGCAATACAATACAAATGACATTAGAAATACTATAAATATATAAGCTGAAAGAACAAATTATGTTACAAGATGTTACAATATAGACTACACATTTATATGATTCCATAGAGTTAAATATTATAGACAATAATTGTCATGCTCAGCATACATGATATAGATAGTGTCCAAAAAAATAGTACTTAGGTAGTGTGACACTGACTGTTACAATACATGAAAAATAGAATGTTAGCTTCAGTTAGGAAAATAATAGCCAGAAAGTTAGTGATGCAGAAAGATAGTGAGAGAGCATTAAAAAGAATAGAAGCAATACAGCTTGAGCAGTAGCTGAAGGATATGGTATAGAAACAGAGAAGGAGTTGGAAGAGCCTTAGAATGTTGCAAACAGTGAGGGGTTGAAATGTGACAGAAGAGGAGGGTGAGACTAGTGTAGAAGAAGAGGAAGAGCTGAGCATTAAGCAGGCTTTATGCAGGAGCAGAGCCATGTATTTCTGAGATGATTTTTTTAAAGAGGCTTTTAAATGGGTTAGGCCAGTCATAGACCTGGTAGCTAGGGGTAGTGAATTCCAAAGTACTGAGACAGAGTATGAATACAGAGAGTGACCTGGTTTTCTTGTGGGTTTTTTGATAGCTAAGATATTTTTGTCTTATGATCATAAGGATCAATTTGGTGTGTAAGGTGTGACTAGACTGGCTAGTGCAGGGCAGGCAGTAGGCTTGAAAATAAGGTTGTGCAAGGTGGATAGCTGAATAAAGGAAAGTTGGTTGGGGAATTCAAGTCACTTTAATTCTAGGAGTGGTTTACAGTGCTGTGTGTGATATGTAGAGTTTGTGGAAAATTTAGCAACTTTGTTGTAGCACAGTTCCATCTTGCTTAGGGTAGATGTCTGTAAGTTTGTTAGGATAGGGGCACCATAAAGAAAGGAGGAAAGTAAAAATGTTTTTGCAAGGGTAGTTTTGGTTGCTGCAGTAAAGAAATGTTTGTTTCTCTATAAGATCATTTTTCCTGATATTTTGCTGTATATGCGGGTCGAATGAAAGTTTATTGTCAATGATAACACCTAGAAAATTGGTTTCCTGCACTATTTCTGTGACAGTTTTGTCAGATGAAAGGATAAAATGATCAGTGACAGGGGAGGTGTTTTTGAGATAAAAGAGTACTAGTTTTGTCTTTTTTGGATTAAGAAAAGTTGGGCATTTGTTAGTCAGGATTCGACTGCAGTAAAGGACTGTTGAGTTTTTGAAAGTAGTTCTGATAGTGATTGAGCAGTACAGACTATGGTGAAATCATCAGCGTATTGAATGAGGGTCCCAGGGTGAGAAGTAGTGTGAAGATTGTTTGTGAATATGTCGAAGAGTAGGAGTCCGAGGATGGAGTCTTGAGAGACTCCAGTAGGTTGTGGAGAAAGGGTGAGAGCTCTTTGGACCATGTCACGGCTTGTTTATGATCCTTGAGGTAGCTCTGAAACCAGTTCTGTAAAGTCTAAGTTAGACAGTATGTTCAATAGTAATGGGTGAGGCACTGTGTCAAAGGCCTTGGAGAGCTCAAGGAATACTGAGTCTGTATAGCATCCTGCATCTCCAGCCTTGTTCACGGTGTCTGTAAAGGATAATAGAGCTGTAGCTGTGCTGTAGCTAGGTTGGAAGCCATGTTCGGTTTTGATTAAAACATTGTTTTACAATAGATATTGCATTACCTGATGACGGATACCTTTCTTGAGAATTTTGGATCTGGGTGACAAGATCGATGGAGGACAGAAATTGGATGGATCAAAAATGTTGCCTCCTTTGTGGATGGGGGTGATGTGAGATTGTTTCGATATGGTAGGTACTTCTGATTGAGATAAAGACCTATTTATAAGGATACTGATTAGGTAAGTGATTGAATTAGCAGCCAATTTGAGGTAGTGTGGTGGAAAATTATCAGCTGAGGTAGAGCAGGGTTTTAGTTTTTTGTAGCAGTTTCTTAATGGTGTCAGTGGATATGGACTGAAATGAGAGTGGGGTTTGTATGACATTTTGTTGAGTAGAGGGATTATTAATGACAGGGTTAGATTTAGTTGATGGGTCTAGGGTTAGTGTCTGAATAGGTTGAAGGTTGGGGTCCACCATTAGGAGTGTTAGTAGGTCTGATATTGATTTTATAAAGTGCTTGTTAAAGTGTTTGGTTATTTGTGATGGAGGGGTATTGGGTGATAGGGTGTGCTCTCTATTTGTTCCAGGGTTAAGTAGAGAAAATATGGAGTGACAGAATTTATTGGGGTTGAATTTATGTTGGAGTTGAACCTGGGAATAAAATGACTTCTTATCTCTGTTGATTAGTTTTGTCATTTTGTTACGTAGTGTTTTGAAATTAACATGATTTTGTTTATTTTTGTCCTGTTTCCAGGTTATACACGCTATATCCCTTTGCTTTATCAGGTGTTTACATTCCTTAGAGAGCCATGACACTAAGTTCTTTTTGATTCTTTTTATATGAATATGAGCTGGGGTATTAAGTATGTGAAGGAAGGTGGTACTAAAATATAAAACCGCATCATTAAGAGGTAGTTGTTTAAGGGGTGTCCAGTCTATTTCATGTAGAAGATTGTTGGATTTATGCTGACAAAAATTAATTGAGTTCCTAACTGATTTTACAGTGTGTTTGCTTAGTTGTTGGGAGTTTGTTCTAAGGGAATAAGCTGGCAGATGATCACTAGTGAGCTAGACAGTGTACAGTAAGAGGGGTAATTGGCAGGGTGGGATACTAGGATCTAATCTAGGGTGGATTGGCAGGTAGGATCTTTGCTGTATCTTGTAGGAGTATTGATAAGCTGTGAAAAATATACAGATTTATACTATTTGTGGGGGAATTAGAAGCTATGGTTTGCCAATCTATATTTACGTTTCTTAAGATTATTGTTTTGAGGTTTGTTGTTTGGGATGTCCAAGATAAAATATTTTCCAACACTGGTATATTGTTACCTGGTGGGATATATATTACTATTATGCAAATTATTTTTGATATGTTGAGGTTCAAAAAAGAGATTAGTACCTCAGCAATGGAAAAGATGGGCATATTACTGGTGTAGGGTAGGGTGTTGAGTGTAGAGGGATATAGAGGGGCTATTCCTCCCCTTTATTTTTTTAGATCTATCTCTTCTGGTTTTTGCAAAGTTTGAAGGATTATTTCTGAGTATTTTACATTGGGTTGTAGCAATGTTTCCATAAGGGCTAGTATGTCAGGTTTATTTAGGTCAATCTAGGCATGCAGTGGGACTGTTTTATTGCATATACTTCTAAAGTTCAGTTTATGTTTAATGTTTAAATCTTTGGGGTTACTCTTGTGGTTAGGATTAGAGGATGTTCCAGGGTTAAGATGTATGTCTCCACATTTGAGTAGATAGGTAATGAGGAATGACTACCATGGGAAGTGTTTTTTATTCCTAGGTGATGGTACTGGTGTCAAGTATGGTTTCATAGGAGGTGAGGAGGCCAATTTGTGGCTTGAATAATATTGGAGGGTATAGGGGAAAGCTGGGAGGAAATATGTAGAAGATGTGTTGTTTACTGGGGTGATAGTTGGAGGAGGTTGTTGATGTATATTGGTGTGTGGGGATAAGTGAGGATATAGCTGTAATGAGGATGAGAATTAAGAGTAAAGAAGCTAGGCAGGTTAAGAGGAGCATGTCAACTGTGATAGTGGGTTTAAGATAGTAAACATGATATTTATGTGTTAGAATGTAATCTTCTTCTTTCGGCTTTTCCTGGTTAAGGGGTGACCACAGCAGATCAACTGTCCGCTCATGATTGGTAGTGGAGTTTTACAGTGTCGAGTTGCCAGCCCAGTGCCCAACCTTCCACAGAAGGCACACGCACACACACACACACACACACACACACACACACACACACACACACACACACACACACACACACACACTCACACCTAAGGCCAATTTGGAGTGTCCAATCCACCTACAGCATGTCTTTGAGATGTGGGAGGAAACCGGAGCACCCGGAGGAAACACACGCGACCACAGGGTGGACATGCAGACTCCGCACAGAAGGTACCCCAGCCAAGGATCAAACCGGAGAACGTCTTGCTGTGAGGCGGCAATGCTAACATGTGTTAGAATGTAATATTAGGTGCAAATAGAGATTAGGTTACCTTGTGACATGTGTGCAGCTGAAGTAAGGTTGGAAATATTTTGACTTCAGGGTGAGCTTTGACAATGTGGTTAGGTGTTTTGCCTTGTGGTTTGTGATGAGGATTGATAAGCAGGGGTGGGGGAGATGTGATTGGTAAGTAGTAAAATAACGGTGCAGTGTTAGTTTGTGTGTACAGTAGAAGAGAAGGTGGTGAGCCTGGAGTTAATATAAGACAGTTTGAGGTGGTGATTATATTGTGATGGTGAGGTACAGTAAGTTGCAAAGAATTATAGTAGGGGGATGTGAATTCAAGGTGATGGATGTAAGGGAAAGCAGATAAGATTGGTTAAATAAAAGTAATTAATGTGTGAATGAAATGTGGGTGTGGACAATGTAGAGTTGTATATAACTGAATCATAGGAATAAGGGGAGTGGTTTGCTTAGAATATGAGTAGAAGTGCTGGGGGTGGGTGGGATATATGGGAAGAGCAGGGGAGAGGAGTGAGCGAAGTGAATGGAGTGGGAAGAACCCCCCCCCCCCAGATGGTTTGCTACCACAACTTTTAGTGATGTAGAATGTTCATGGATACAAAGACAAGGTGATTGAACTCTAAACACTTGACTTGAGACACAGCATCCAATTGCATCCAATTTTATAGTTAGGGGCTTTTCAATGTCTTTCCAGAGATATATTACACTAAGAGTAAAATATGCTGAAGTGTTAATGTAGCTTCACCTTCAGCAGTAAAAGGCTTGTGAGAGTGGGGGATAAGTGGGGGTGGGGATATCCTTCCAGCAGATTCTACACTACAAACAAAACACACTAGTGCATGACTTAACAAATTAAATTATTAGTTCAAGTCTTGGAAATTGCCCTGACATAGAGTTAATAAATACATATATATATATATATATATATATATATATATATATATATATATATAGAGAGTTAACAAATACATATATATATATATATATATATATATATATATATATATATATATATATATATTTATGGGTTACCATCATTTGACTGAAAGCTAAAATGACACTTCATTTGACTGACAGTTCATTTGACTGACAATTAGTATTGGCAGTGTCTAGAGCACTGTAAGGCAAGTAAAAGGAATATGTCCTTTTTTCCCACTGTAGTATGACCCTGCAGTTAATATATAGAGTTGAGGGGAACAGCCCCCCACACTAGGGTGTGTGTGGGTTGCAGTCCCTCACTTACTTTGGTTTTACTAAACAATATAAAACTAAAAGCAGAGAATAGAACATGAAACTAAATGGGGGCTATGCCCTCCACGCACCCACACCCAACAGTGTGGGAGGCTGTGCCCCCCCAAACCCCCTAACTATATATACTAACTCCAGGGTCACACTACAGTGGGGAAAAGTACACATTCCTTTTACTTGCCCTACAGTGCTCTAGAAACTGCCAGTACTATTTGTCAGTCAAATGAACTGTCAGTCAAATGAAGTGTCAGTGAAATGAAGTTTCAGTCATTTGGCCTCAGTCAAATGAGTGTCAGTCAAATGAGCTTTCAACAAAATAAAGGTAACCCATATATATATATATATATATATATATATATATATATATATATATATATATATATATATACACATACACACTATATATAGATAGATATATTCTCCCAGACATAAAACAAAAACAAACACAATATAATATTAAAGTGGCCAGTTAATACCTACCTCAATGCTAATTCATTATCTATCTGTTGAGATGCACTTCCTAGGACCAGACTGAAATCAACAGCCCTTAGCTTCCTATCTGTCAGTCCTACCTCTGGCCTGCCCACTCTTCCTAAAGAGGCAAATGTAAGAAGCCTTGCCAATAAAATCCAAGATATCCATTTTGCTGTATCCCTCTACATTTCTGACATTTTCATCATTGCTGAAACTTCATTTATAAAAAAAATAAAGATGAACAAATACTTCCCCATGGTTATAACAGTCTTATGTTTGATAGACTAAATAAGAGTGCAGGAGGTGTTTCCTTCATATTCAAGAACACTTAATAATTACTATCTATCATTTCCTCCTAATCATCCCCCTCTCATTTAACCCTTTCCTTCCCTCCTGCACTCAAATTCCCACTATTACTGTCTAACCCCCTTCTGATGATGTCCCTGGACAAACTGGTTTGTTACCAAACCTCATTTGTCCCAGTCCACTTTAATAAACACATAACACTGAATGACGTTTGATGACCTTTATTAAACTTCTAAATCATAACTTTGTTAGCCAATATTTATTAATTACAACTGGAACACAGTATAGCTGATTTTAACCACAGCATAAAACATCCATGTAATGTTAATCAGGACAGCGTAACCTTGCTCATCCTGACACAGTAAGCAGTGACCATCATCTACTTGCTTACTTTTGAAGCAGCATCCCACCACTCACTTCATTTACCAATAGTACAGCAGATTTTAATTACAGCATATAACATCCATGTAATGCTAATCAGGACTGCGTGACCTTGCTCATCCTGGCCCAGTAAGCATCGTCCATACCCCCACTCACTTACTTATGAAGCAGCATCACACCATTCACTTCATTTACCATTTATTTAATTACACATCCAACCAAATAAGCAGCATCCTTACCTCCGCTTACTTATTTTCTTTATCAAGCAGTCTCCAACTGCTCACTTTCCTTTCCCAACTCATTAAAATGAACATCCAGCATCAGAGGGGGGAACAGAAGAGGGCAAACCTGTCCCTCTTCTCCGCCCACCAGCCTAACCATGCCATTCCCCCTCCTTCATTGCCAGACTTTCAACAAAATCCTCCAACATACCTAACCTTAAGAAAAAAAAAAACTGAAGACAAAACATCATTCGGTGTACCTCATCATCTGTGAGCCAAAGTGGATCCCTATCATCACTATCTCAAAGCTCCATCATATTACTACCCAAAGCAACCAGTTGAATAATTCGATAGTATTAGGCCAAATGATCCCTCGCCAATGCCAGCATAAAACTCATATCCTTGTAAGATCTCTGTATATCAGATATGTCCTTACTTATCCTAAGTATCCACAACAGCTGTGAAATATATTCCCAGGACATTACCTAGCAAATTTACCACCAAAACACCAAACCTATCCAAAACAATGCAAGCCTAGCTGCATACCATCTTGCTTAACTGCAGCATTCTTTTGCCACCCAAGGAATATAAAATGACCCACAATGGCTTTTCTTTTCACACAGATCACTTTAATAATTCAAACACTGCACCCTCTATTACAGGGCAAAACATCTGATGACCAACAAGGCATTTCATGAACAATGCACCACTCTGTTAATGGAATTTGAGGCATGCATAAAGCCAAAACATCCATAAAGGCACAGCCCCCCCCCCAGATTGTAACCCAAGAGACCTCCATTTACTAACTCCAGTTTGTACAACAAAACTTGTCAGTAGCTATAATACAGCAGTCTTCACATTACCAGACCTACCCAGCCCTTCAAGATATGACTCACCATCCCAGACTTTTGAAATCACATAACCCTGTCACCTGTGCAACTATACTAATCAGAGCTAAACCCATCTTGATCAGCCAAACTGCCTAACCTTGTTCCCAAGCATAACCTTGCAATACCCTATCATATACCTACGTATCAAAACCTCACCTGACAAGCCAAGGGTTCACACCTCTGCCCTATTGTTCAAATGAAAATTAACCATTTCCCGCAACCTCAACTAGCTGTCAAACACCAAGCAACTGAAACTCCACATTAACATCCTTCCTCCCAACATCCTTCCATTATGTACCTCATTCTTCCAGACATCCTCCCACCCAATAAGCCTAAAATCATTTCCCCCAACATATGTCAAACTCAATAGCCCTGATAAACTCCATGACGTTCTTACTCCCTTGCTGTTCCAAACCTTCACCCCTCCAAAGTCCCCACCCCGTATTACCTTGGCCTCTGGTAAATCAAACAAACCATGGCCTGCATCCACTAGTGAACCCCAAAATAATGCATTGAGTGAACCTTCAAACTTCTGCATAAATAGGGAAAATGAGTGCCTCATATGTCCCCACACCTGCATACCTTACAATGCTCTTTAAAACCCTGCATCTAGATACTGCTGCAAAAAACACACACAGGCCACCAAGAAATGATACTGCTGCTACCAATGTATCTGCATAGCCTTGCCACAGGACCACAGAAACTCAACTACCATGCCCACAGCATGCAATCCACCTCACGTTATGACTCCACCACACCTGTGGGTAACCCCCAAAGTCATCATAAACAATATCCAAACCACACTGACTCTGACATGCCTTAAAAGCCCCTAATAATGTAGTCTCATGCATCTCTCCAGAAGCAGGAGCATCCACCTCAGTAGAATCCACCACATTGCCAATCCATGTCCTTCAGCCATCAACGGATGCCCAGTCTGCACTCTGTACTTCATCTGCAAAAGAAAAGAAATCTATAATTGTCTGCACACACACAAACAAAACTTCATACTGACATTAGGTGCTACCCAGGGCCTACCTTAATCTTTAACAGTACACTCTACCCTGAACTGCCCCCCTGGATATCAATAACCTGGCACCACCATGTCCCCCATCAAATTCTTTCACAGCCAGTGAAGGAACATAATGCAGCCAAAACTGTATTCTGCCACAAAGGTAATAACTGAACCTATGCTTCTAAATGAGACCGACTAAAATACAAAAATGTAAAGTGGGATACTAATTCTAGTGTGTTACAAGTCAATACTGTGTATGAGTGATAATTCCAGTCTCACAATACCTAGGTCATCTCACGATTTCTATACCAAAAAGAGGTATACTGTACTCTTATGTGCCAAGTTAACTTAATTCCTAAATAGACTTTTAACACCTCTGCAAACCAGCACTACCAGAATATCCCTGTGCAATCAATCCGACCCAAAAGAAAATTTAAACATAAATACATACTCATCTGTAAATTCATCTATTATAAAGTATTAGAAAGTGTGACCTTGACAGCTTCACCATTGAACTACTTTGCTATCTATACAAGCATCTAACAGCAATGAGGTAGGGTGGTTAAACAAGGAATGCAATACCTCCAAAACACCAATCCCTCTGAAGTGCACCTCCTCCCTGGGAACACCCCCATCTGAGGTCACCCAAGTCCACACTCTCTGAGGTTCCTTGGAGAGAGAAAATAAAATCAGCACTCAAATGCATGCCCTTGGCTGCACCCTCCACAGCTGAAGTATGCACTCAAAATGCTTGCCCTAGCCTGCACACTTCACCATAAGCTCCATAGCTTCCCAATGACTTGCTAGAAACCAACACCCCCCCCCTTTTTTTTAATACATTTTAAATAGAATAATATGGGTTCATTCCTCTCCACCTCTTAATGTCAGAATCTGAGAGAGCCTAAAATAAATGTGGGGGGGGGAGGCCTACAATAGTGACAGCTTTTAAAATACTGTTCCTACAAACTGAGTAATTCGCTTGATTAACCAAACTGGTGTTATCATGCTCCACCTGAGAAATGTGGAATCCAAAACTAAGATACATGGTATTTATCATGCAACCCCATGTTTTAAGAACAGACCAAAACTAAGGCAACATCTAACTCTTGTGTGGACACCTGTAGTACATCGAGCTATCAGCTGAAAATAAAGGTCTCACCGACTGTTAATTGTGCTACGCGCCTGTACAGCTAACAGCTATTCCCTGCGACACACACTTCTGTGTTACCTCTTAATATCTTATAACAAGAATTCTGAAAAAAACATAAATAATGGGGGACCAAGACCCAGAAATAGGGACATTCATTACTTTCATTAAATATTGCTGTTAAATAGAACAAGTTCGCCTTTAGCAGGAATTTTCTGAAGGGTATGATGTATGCAACTCAAATGTCTGTCATTCCCTGGCACAAGCCTTCAATGAATTGCTAGAAACCCACAATGTTATGAACTATGGAGCAAAATTATAAGGCAAAATCTGGACATACTATGAAAACCTGTACAGATGACAGGTATGACTCATCACCTGTGACCCCTTTCAAAGGAAACCAGAAGCCCAGATGCCATGCTCTGTACCCAAACCAACCTCACTGCTATCCAGGGATTCCAGTAAATGCCTACTTCCCACACCCAAGGTCTAGTAATCCATTACCACAGAGCAAGCATTTATCCTACATCATCATGTAAATTGAATCCACCATGCCTGCATGACTTGCATAGAAGAGCGGATGTGAAGAATTACCTTGGCGAGTGTTAAAATTAAATCAGCTGCTCTGTCTGAGGAATCAACCGACAAAACCTCTTGCTATGAGGTGGCAACACAACCACTACACCACTGCACCGTCAGTAAAGCAGCACACCTTAGTGGACACACTTAAATGCTGGATTGCCACAAGCAAAGCAAAGCCCTCACAAGAAGAACACTGACACTTTGTACTTATGCCCTTAATGTGCCTAGAATACCAGATTTTGCTTCCCCATGAATTCTCTGAAGGGCACGTAGTCTGCAGCTTAATTGTCTGTCATTATCTTCTAACCTTGATCATAGGAACTTAAAAAAAGATTGCTCTACAAACCACACCAAAAACATTTGATAAGTGAAATATCACCACTAAAGGCAGAAGTGAATGAATCACCAGAATACTTGTCTGCTCACTGCAGGTAGTGGCAAAACATGCATGCCCCCCCCCAAAAAAAATTTCTACCCGCACCACTAAGGCATCTGGACAAAATGCCTAAACCTCCATAGGTTATCCATCCCCCCTCCTTGACTTTCCCCTTCAAAGGGGTTGAGTTTTTTTTTTTTTTTTTTTTTTTGTTTTTAGGACGGTTGTGATAAAAAGTGTGTTGTATTGACACAACACACAAAGATCTATGCAGACCTTTTACTTAGTCCTTACAATGAGTGTTCTAGAGTACTGAAAATTAAAATCCAGGCAGAAATGCTAGGTAGCTTAAACAACTGTGTATGAAAGAGTTCTGAAGTGTTTGCCATCTTATTATTTCAGAACGTAAATTATTCACTTTCTTTCTAAAGAGACATACTTGCATATGTCATATATGCAAGTGTAGAAAACCACTGCATCTTTCTTAGTTTGCTATGGTTTCATTCAGGGGAAAAATATATTTTAACGAAACACTTTAACAAGCCTGCCTCCGTAGTCAGTTGGAGCTTCATGACATACAACTAAATTATAATCCTTAAGGTGAGTGCTGGTAAAGGATAAGGAACATCTCCGCCTAATCTTTCTCCTTCTGAAGCATGGCAATGGCGTTATTCTGAACACCTCAAGGCTCACCAGCATGCAGAATCTCCCCTTACATGCAACTTTGGAACCTTGAGGACCGCAAATCAGCAACCGCAAGTGGATTGAGACCCACGCTGCAACTCAAACCGTGAATGGACTGGTCGAGTGACCGAGAAATCTCTCATACAGCATCTTCTTAGTTGGATGGGGACTTTAAGAACTTAGCGCAATGGAAGCCTGCCCCTCAAAGATACTGCAAAACCATAAGAGTAACTCAATAGTTAACCAAAGAAAACCAAAGAGATTGGCAAATTCCTCCCACCCTCCTTTCACAACTGTAGAATTAAATTGCAAAGGAAATAAAACTTCCCTTACCCACCTTTCACAACTGTAAAATTAAACAAAATGCAAAGGAAATGAAATATCCATTACAGCTGTCCTAAGGCCCAGGAAAAAAAAAATTCTCCCTTCCCTACTAATCCACGACAAATGCCAAATGAAAGGAAAATCAAAGTCACAACGCTGTACCCGACTACACCACCTGCATGTACCTACTCCTCGAATTCTCACTACACAGAGATAACACCTTAACTCCAGCCCCCTTTCCAGCAAGCCAGCCTGCACACCTCTCATAGGGCCACTGCCAAACTCCAAGTAGACCAAGCAATGAACATAAGTGCCAAAAGGCAGAAACCAAAGCTAACATACCACACCAAACTACCCAAAGCACACAACTTAACAATCTGACAAATACATCAACAACCTTGCAAGTGACTTCAGAAATACATTGCTCTCATCACCAAATTCAGTGGGAAGAAAAAAAAGAAAACACTACTACAGCCTAGCTCTACCATACCTCCCACAATTAATCCAAGGCTTACCTGTACACTGAAATACCTACAGGCCGCCACAGATGTAGTACTTGATGTAGCAAGTTCACACCAAAATGTGATTCCTTACCCAGTTACTCTTACATAAAACCTCTTAAGCCCCTCCCTACCCTTACCTCATTTCCTCCTAATCATTTCCCACTCATTTAACCCTTTCCTTCCCTCCTGCACTCTTAATTCCCACTAATACTGTCGAACCCCCTTCTGAAGATATCCCTGGACAAATCGGTTTGTTACTAAACCTCATTTATATCTCAGCCTTATATATTCCACTTGGAAACAAAAAAGCAGTGATTAAGGATATAGTGAGATAGTTTAACACTTAAATTTCCCAAGAAACTATCATGTTAGTTTATCTTAATATTGACTTTATCACCTATAACTTCAAAACAGACCAAACACTATAAACCTCTATATATTCTCACAGACAATTAACACACACTATTAGGACTGATAAAATAAGTGTTAAGAATCAATCCTAGACTGGATACTAACACGCAACCAAACCTATGTTACTTCCTGTGGTAGTTAACCTGTCACCCTAGGTGACCACATGTCCACTTTCATCATCATGTACTATAACAGCATTAACAAAATAGCTTCATATAATACTGTTTGCAATCTTACCTCTTTCTGCAAAGATATATTCAATGAAACTCTAAAAACCTGTGAGTGGACTCCCTTAATAACTTTCCCACTAAATGATGCTGTCAACAATTTTAGTTCAACTGTTCTGGTCATATTAGATCAACAAGTCCCTATATGAGTAAAAATAATTAAATGTAACCATTCACCATGGCTTAAAAATGAAACTTAATATCTAATGCTCCAAAGAGATATGGCATGGAAGCTATGGACACAGAATAAAACATAAACAGTCAATAACAAATTCATTCTTACTAGGCTGAAATAAAAAAAACAGACAAGCAAACTTACTGTTTCGGCCTACAGCAAAGACACTGAAGTAACCCTAAACTCTTTTGGAAATCTACTAACAAATTACTAAAACCAGGCCTGACCACTACCCCTACACCAAATACTATTAATTTCACCGACTCTGTAGCAAACCAGTTCAACTCCCACTTTATTCAGTCTGTCCCCAGTATAGTTAATAACAACTTTACATGCCTTTCTCTACCCACACTTCCAAATAGTCACCGTTCTACCTTTTCCATCCAACCTATTCCCATATAAATGTATTCCCTATAAAAAAGTACCACTCAAATCTCAAACCCTTTTCCTTATCTGCAGATAATATCCCCACAAGATATCTTACCATTGCAGCCAAATCCTATCTCTTATCCCACAGCCTTGCTCTTGATAAAACATCATATATCATTCTTTTACACAAAGGAGATTCATACTCAAAATATTAAAACTATCGGCACATAGCAACAATCTTCACTGGCTAAGATTCTCATGAAATGTATTCACTTACAGCTAATGAACTATATTACCTCTAATAACCTCATCACACTTATCAAATATGGATACAGACCCAAACATAACACTACTTCTGCCCTTCTTAACTTTACAAACAAGATCAATTCTGAAAGAAACAAGGGTCAGCTAGTTTTCTCTGTCTTTTTAGACCTATCAAAAGCTACTGACAAAACTTGCCACCCAGCACCTCTCAATCTGCCCTATCAGGGTTCCATAACTACCTCTCAGACAGACATCAGGCTGTCAAAAGACACATCATACTCCTCCTTCCTACCTGTCACCATTAGTGTTCCACAGGGCTCAGTTCTTGGTCCACTACTTTTTAAAATTTATACTAGCTTACTTCACACTGATTCCAAAGAAGCCTCGATCATTCAGTATGCAGATGACTCTACCCTCATCTGCTCAACTCTCTTCCTCTTACTACTACAAAAAAATATTCAAGACTCCTTGTCTTCTGTTGAAACCTGGCTATCCAACTCTCAAGTCCTTAAAAGCTAAAGTTATTACTTTTACCATAAGAATTATATGCACCAAAAGCAGTCCTTCACTATTACAACTAATTTTAAACCTCTCTTAGAAGTTATATCACAAACCAAACTATCAGATGTCATTATAAATAAGAACCTAAAATTCAACTACCACATTTTTATTTATTTATTTATTTATTTATTTTACATTTGTTGACCGGGAATGTCTGGCTGAGCCGAAGCCCTTTTTCAGCAGAGGCCTGGGGAGAAAAGCTCCAGTACATACTTAATATACATATGGTGCAAGTTACAGGTTTAAAAAAACAAGTGGAGAAGAAGCTTCAGTACATATATAATAGAATGGTAGATTATCGCAAATATTATACAAGTGGAGTTAAGCAAATTGGTTAAGAAAAGTTGAAATTAAGCAGAAGTAACAATTTAGTGGTTCAACAAATATTAAAGGTATAGCTGCAAAAACAAAATACATTTTGTGAACATTGCAGGAAAACGTCTATTCAGAGAGGAGTTTATTTAATGGGAACTTGTAGAAGGAGAGTCTGACAAGAAGATGGAGAGTTTTCAAGGAGGGTTTGAGCAGTGGCAGATCCACTTTTTGGTAAGATGTTCTTTTAGTGCTAGCTTAAACTTTTTGGGATGAGCCTGTGTTCGAATCTCGAGAGGTAGCTTGTTCCATTCCATTGAGGGGTGGTAGTTGTATATGTTTTGTCCTGCTTTAGATTTGGGCTTATAGATTTTTAGAAGGTCTTGAGAAGAGCTATGGAGGTTTCTTGTGGGAGCATAGAGGGAGATGATAGGGTATAAGGCTGGACAAAAGGATGGCTGATATAGGATTGCATGTATAGTTTGGAGCTGCGAGAGAAGGAGGAGTTGAGGCAGTTCTAGCCAGATTAAGTATTTAAGTGAGAGACAGTGGTGAGATCTGTAGGGTTGTTGGGTTGCATATCTAGCTATTTTGTGGTATGCAATCTGAAGTCTAGCAGTAAGTGCAGAGTTTAGATTAGTAAATATTTGGGAGCAGTATGTTAAGTAAGGAAGAAGATAGGCATGGGTGAGGGCTGTTCGTGATTCCTGAGTAAGGAATTTGTTATTTCTGTATAGCAGACCTGGCTTCTGGTGGGTATTCCTGATGCAGCTATTTATGTGGAGATCAAATTTGAGCTGGTCATCAGTAGTGATGCCTAGCAGTTTTGAGCTTGATTCGGGTATGATTGGGGTGTTGTTGAGTGAATGGATGGTGAAGGAGGTCTTAATGTGATTTGCTGATTTAGGTAGGAAGAATAGGAGTTGGTTATTGGAGAGCCATGTTTCAACATAGTATAGTGATGACTGGGTTGCTGTTAAGAGTTCTAAGTGAGAGTTAGTTATAGTTAAAACAGTAGAGTTATCGTCATGTTGTATAATGGAGGAGAGTTGGCAGGAGGTGTAGAGTAAGTTTATGAAGATATTCCCCCGGATTCACGAATCCTCCGTGTAAGACTTAATAAGTCTTACTCGGAGGCTGCAGTTGAACGGTATGATGTCAGCGTACCATGAATATTCATGAGGGCACGCTGACTCAACCGTAACTCTTACACGGACCGAGTATGAAAGCAGGGGGCATGTCCGACTGCCGAGCAGTCTAAATGTCCATGCCCCTGGAAGTGTAGTAAAAGCAAAATGTCAACACACAAGAGCGAGTTCGCTCAAATGTACTTGCACCCAACACCACACTCCCTGACATTGTAAACCCCCTCACAGTTACAAAAAGTAAAATATTTATTTATTTATTTTTTAAATCCACGATACAGCTGCCCGTATTTGTGCATGTGTGCATGGGTGTGCCCAATGCTTAGCTATAGTTAGCAATTCTGACATTGAAGAGCATAAGAAAGAATGTTTATGCAAATCACACCAAATTACAATAGCGTAATGGTTGAGCGTATGAACAAAGAGGAGGCATTCACGGGTCGAGTCCCACCACTCCCCTTCTTGTTTATATTTTAAATCAGTATTTGAAATAATACCAGGCATATATGATTAAAATTTTATTAAAAGCTGTGAAATGGCCAATGTATCAGTGAACAAAATATATATTTTTAAAGGATCCAGATATATAATAGCCTGCCGTTAAGCAATGCTTTACCCAGCTAAACAGAGGTGCCCATAGATTAATAGTGCTTTACCCAGCTAAACAGAGGTGCCCATAGTTTAATAGTGCTTTACCCAGCTAAACAGAGTTACCCATAGTTTAACAGCACTTTACCCAGCTAAACAGAGTTGCCCATAGTTTAATAGTGCTTTACCCAGCGCAATAGAGTTGCCCAAAGTTTAAAAGCGCTTTACCCAGCGCAATGTGTTTGCACGGACGTGCGCGCAGTGCCAACCAGGACACCGTAGGGCACCGGGGAGCAACGTAGAGCTAAGTTGCTTAAATGCAGCCACACCCCCTAGCCTGTCAAGACAGTATTAAAATAAAAGAATGACAAGTTTTGAACCCAGGACCCTGTTCATCATAATCAAGATCCACTAAGCCATGACAACATAGGGGAAGCAGCCACTATTAACATTCATAAACTTATGAATGGTAGTTTAACCATTACCAAGCAGGTCTGCAGTCAGCTGAGAATTTTACAAAATGGCCAATCACAAAACAGTGCGGGAAATGAGGCATATTTAAGCCCCACAGGCGGGAATACACGCCATAACTGATTGTAGCTCACATCTGCAGTTAGAATGTCTGATGTCGGAGAGAGAACATGCTTCCGAGCGCAACGTTGGGGCATCAAGGAGTCCAAATACATGGGCTGGCTCCTAGTCCACCATCACGAGACAAGACTCCTGCAGGGCCAGTTTCAAGGGACGGAGTACAAGGCAGAGGCTTGGAACCGGTTAGCTCGTGACCTCACCAGTGCCACAGGCGTTCCTCGGACTGGTGAGCAGGTCCGTCACCACCATGCAGACCTGAAGAGACGAAAGCAGGACCACCTGAACCAGTGGATACAAGAGGCCTATGGGATGCAGAATGCCCCACAACTGAGTATGTAGCCATGGAATGCAGTATGTAAGAATTGATAATGGAGTATGTATAACAGATAGGTATGTCTCAATACCCCTTCATTTACTTTACAGCTGCAGGTGACCGTGCTACAAATCAGCAAGCCTATGCTGATAGGCTGCTAAGGCTGCACCACCATACAGGTTAGTGATTATTCTGCATGTATTGTTATATAAAATATGGGCGAGAGCATGAAAGAAAGTGTCGTAGTCCAATAAAACAGCCATAGAATCGCCTGAATAAGTCCTCTGCATGTACTGTCAGATAAAAATGTCAGAGAGGCAGAAAAAGAGTGTAGTAACCCATTAAGAAAGGAACATATGTCTGGAATAATATCTCTGCAGGCACTGTCATATAACATAAGTGAGTGAGCCTGAAAAAAGATTGTTCTAACCTATTAATAAAGGTATAATATGTCTTGAACATGTCTGCCATAAACACCGTTAAAACAAATAAAGGAGTGAGCCTGTGGAAAAGTGTGCAATGTCATTAATAAAGGTCTAAAACCCAGAGTGTGTCTGTGTCACAGAGTCTGAAATGTTCTTGTATCCTTGCATTATACAAACAGTACTGTTTGAAAATGTGCTGGCAACCCAGAGTTATGCAGTCCCATATAAAGTGGGTAATGGAAGTGCTAGTTGCTGTGAAACATATATACAGTCCACAATATTCAGTTACTGGCTGGCATGAATAAGTAAACCTGGCACACGTGTAGCATGTAATTATTCACCAGAAATGTGAGTCTGTGTCAAGAAATGCAGGGTTCTGTACAAATCAAAGTGAAAATGTCATGTGAAGACATCCCAGATATGTAGATAAAGAAATATAAATGCAATCAAGAAATATGTAGCAGTAACATCTGCAGCCTAGACAGTTAGTATGTCAGATATAGTTCAGGCATATATTGAACTAGCCAAACCCATGACACAATGTAATGTATGGTGGCAAGTATAATAATACAGGTAGGGAATATACACTTGCACTCACTAGGAATGTAGTGTAGACCAAAAGGTCCTTATAAGATGTATGTGTAATCTTAAATATTTGTTGGGACATATGTCCTATTGTTATATAAATATTTGCATTCACGTTGATGCATGTGCCCTGTTTAAACACCACAATCATGGTGGCCTGTTGCTACCAAACATCCCTGCATGCTGTTGGAATAACGACTGTGGTTCAATATATGCATGAGTTATGCTTGCTGTTCAACTGTTGTACTCTTGGTGTGTTGGGTTAATGGGAATATTATTGCATGCTGTTACAACTAATCTGGAATGCTGTTCTGCTTATGTTGTAATTAAACACACCTAATCACAGAACGTATGGGAAGGCCGGTCCCAGCGGACCCACCTGTCCCACCTCAGCCGGCGAGTGCACCTGGCACCAGCAGGTCTGGTGCCCAGCCCGGGCTCCCCTCCTCCATTGGTCCTGTGCCACCTTCAGGTGGAAGTGCTGCAGGGGATGGGGCTTGTCCCCCCGTGCAAGCGTGGGCAGAGAAGGGCCACCTGTCACCATTCATAGGGTCCGGACTGTGGTGCGTAGGGAGATCCAGCGTTCAGTCGCTGATCCCCTATGCCAGCTTGAGGCGAGAGTGGCATGTCTCTCAGGTGAGCCTGCCCATCCTACTCAGCCCCCAGCACAGCCACCCTCGGGGCTGTGAAGGTGCAGTGGTGACTGCCCATGAGTGGAGATCTCAGTTCCACTGTTACCATCTGTGGGCTCATGGGCTTGCGATTTCCAAACAACTTTCCCCGTCAATTATGTTCACCCACCCTTTGTGACAAATTCCGCCCCTATATGCATCTTGTTTGTCTTGTCTGTTTACCTCCCCAACCTACCTCCCCAAATATACCTGCTTCCTCTACCTCACATTCTACTCTCACTTAAAAAAAAAAATTAAAAAAAAGGGCAATCTGTTCCCACGCCCCATACATAGCTGCCCATTTCGCACACATGTCTGCTGGACATGTAAACTTATAATTATAATTGGCAGTACAACAGACTTTGTTGTCCTCACCCCTCTCTCAAGGGTGGAAGGTTGCAAATTTCACACCAAATTACGAACATATGCACAGCTGTTGCTGATAAAGAAATGGGCAGCTATGGGCCTTCCCTACACCCTTCCTGCACATCCCAGCTGGTTTCCCTACTGTCTTTCCCTCTTTGTGCCCTCTTTTTCACCACTTTCATATCTCCCCATTTTCTTTTCTTTCAAAGAAATTAGTGCGGGGGTTAGCAGGAGTAAGCACTTTTAAGCAGTAGTTAGCAGGGGTGCACGAGTGTGAGCTTGTGTGCGCTTAACTAAGCATCGCTAAGCATCACGCAAACTCACGCAGACCCGCTTACAACTGCTTAAAATTGCCTTAGTCACTCTGTATGACAGGGCCCTTGTATTGCTCAACAGCAAAATAGAATACACCTGTCAGTCTCGAACCCCAGACCTTTGGCTCATCAGTCTGTATGAAGTACCACTACACCACAGCAGATATACAATAAGTGGGTGCTGAAAGAAATATATCATGCATTACAATGAGTGAATGTAAAGGGAGAATAGGAATGGCAAAACACAAATCATGTTCTGTGGCCCTTAACCAGCAAATGTTGTGGAATTGCATGACATGACTGTGAAAAGAGAACCAGCCATACAAGTAGGGAATAATGTTACAGTAGCACCTTACAAACCCCACATGGTATCAGAGCAGGATAAACACTGGCATATTTGAATAGGTCAGAGGCCAGACCTCCCAACTGTGACTGGTTTATAGGGATGTCCCTGATTTGCAAACAAATGTTAGCTGTGCCCCTCAGACTCCCTGTGAAATGTAGTAACAATAGGCAGAAAGGTGGTGAATGCCACTTAATGATAAATGTCAATAAGTGAGAGTAGACACTGCTTGCACGTCAGAAAAGGTGTAGTAATACACATGCTCAGAATCCCCCAAAGTCACAACTGCAAAATATCTGAAATATATCACAGGTGTATCCCACTGATATGTACCTTTCCCTGAGGCTGTTCAAATATATACCTGAGAGTATCTGAGGCCTGAAAGAGTCAGAAACATACAGGCATATCAGCCTGTCTGCTGTTACACACTCTGCGAATAGCTGTAGAATGATTCCACAAGCATGTCCTTATGTAGCAGTACAAGACAGAAATATCAAAGGATGTAGCCATGTACTGCTAGCAACCAGCTGTGACAATGCCATTGTTCAGGTGCTGAAAAGACTGGCGTGGTGCACAGTCAATGAATACTTGGCTAACCTCTATCTACCATCTGGATATGTCCACAGGTGGGAGCTACTCAGACAGATTACTAGCCTTTATAGACTTACAGATACACAACAACTCTGCATGTTCAGTAAGATAAAAATCACACGATAATAAATAATGCACAGTACAGTTCTGCACCCCTACCCAAAGGTACTATATACCCGTGTAGTCAGGCACAACCAAGGGTGTAGGTAGGCATACACACTAGTGAAATATGTCCAGCTGTCCTGAGCAGACTGTGCTAATGTCAGCACAACCAAACCACAAACTGTTCAGAAGTGAGTAACGTACTAATGACAGTGTAGCAGTTCACAAACAGTGCATGTACCTGATATTCATAATTGGTAGTACAATATACTTAGTTGTCCTCACCCCTCTCTCAGGGGTGGAAGGTTTTAAATATCCCTCCTAATGTAGTGCATATGCACAGCTGTTGTTGGTAAAGAAATGGGCAGCTATGGACCTTTTCCACACCCATCCTGTACATCCCGAGCTGGTTTCCCTACTGTCTTCCCCTCTTTGTGCACCCTTTATAACCACATTCCTATCTCTCCATTTACTTTTCTGTCAAAGAAATGAGTGCAGGGGTTAGCGGGAGTGAGCACTTGTAAACAGTAGTAAGCGAGTTTGCACCAGTGTGCGCATGTGTGTGTTTAGCTTAGCATTGCTAAGATATGATAAGCTAAGCCAAGCTTAGCTTAGTATTGCTAACATAAAATAAGCTGCTTAGCATAGCTAAGCGTCGTGCAAACCCGCGCAAACCCACTTACAACTACTTAAAAGTGCCTTAGTCACTCTGTATGACAGGGCCCTTGTACTGCTCAACAGCAAAATAAAACACCCTTGTCAGTCTCAAACCCAGACCTTGGAATCACCAGTCTGCATGATGTACCACTAAGCCACAGCAGATATACAATAACTTGGTGCTGAAAGAAATATAACATGCATTACAATGAGTGAATGTAAAGGGAAAACAGGAAAGTCATAGGAATACATTGCAATAACTACTGTTTTATGCCAGTTAATTCTCTAATTTGAAAAGAAAGTACATACTCCCATGTATCCAGTATAGCATTAGGAGGTGTGAGTAAACCTACACACTAAGAAGAGTGTACTGGAAGAAGCAACAGTCAGGTTTCAGTACAACATGCATTTCACTGGCTACAACCCAGCTTCAGATATGAGACATATACCAACCTTATGACTGAGACAACAGTGTCCACATCAAACAAGCATGGTCCCCACCTTGCAAAACTGAAAGAGCTACGCCTACCTAACCTATCATTTATAGCAGTGTCCTGAAATCACATTGAGAACTGCAATTACCACACAGCAGGCTGCATGCAATTACTAAATGGTGGGCAACAATTGGTGCAGAGGCCATCACATGCACATGTGCAGATGCCTAGAAAAGCAGCCTGTATCTGCTGTCCACACATGCAATAATATCATTGCAACAACTGGGAGAGAGAGAGCATGAGCGAGCAAGAGAGAGAGAGACAGTCAGAGACAAACAGACAGACAGACAGATGGATAGAAACAGGAAGTGGGAGACAGACACTGAAAACAATCAGCAACAACCAGAAGAAAACCAAAACCCCCCAAAAAAAAATAAAAATAATACAACACCTACAACAGATGGAGGTGAGGAATACAAAGGTAAGGTATGTCACAGATATGAATTTGCTGACATCCAAAAGATGTGTCTGAAGGGTACCCTACATACTGTGAATCATCCATATGTGGCAGCAGTCCATATCTATATGTACATGCACATTAGCATAGGGCAAGGGACATACTGCAACTGTTAGTGAAGGCCGGACATATGTATGTTATTGAAGGCTGCTAGGCTGTAGTGTGTGGCATTGCGGAAAGCAAGCAGTGCTGGTATATGGCATGTGGTGTTAAACGCTGTGGGACTGAGCTACAGGCAGTGAGGCCTGCTACAGCTATACGGCCTGAGGACAGCAGAATGCATTCTGCACAACATTGTGCAATAGTATTACATAACCATATGTCTCACAACTGTTGCATACTTGACATCCCCACCATGAAAGGTGGGCAGTATATGTGCCTATATGTGCAGCTATATGTACAGCAATGGATGTTTACATGTATGTGTATATTTACATGTATATATATATCTATATATATATATATATATATATATATATATATATATATATATTTTTTTTGTGTGTATGGATATATAGATATATATATATATAGATATATATGGGCATATATGGGTAAATATAGATATATATCGATATATATATATATATATATATATATATATATATATATATATATATATATATATATATGGATATATATGGATATATGTAGATATATATAGATATATATAGATATGTATATGTATAGATATGTGTGTGTATATATATATATATATATATATATATATATATATATATATATATATATATATATATATATATATATATATATATATATATATATATATATATATATATATATATATATATATATCTAGAGAGAGAGACACGGGGTCATATGTACTGCAACAGGTGCCTGTTGTCCAAGGCATGGACTGAACACCAGTGTTGATACTTAAGTGCCATACCCCATTCCAAAACACCTTACGCAGTAACTGCCACATACCGTATGCAGTAACTGCCACATAGATGGTAGCCTGCCTAACACTGAAGGTGTCATAAGGGTACACGGGACACAGGTGGACAGTAGGTTCCCCTTTGATAATCACAGTGCCACAGTAGTCGTAATCTGTCTACGTGGTACGTGTCATCACAAAAGGTGTGTCATCTAGGGAAATATAGGTCGTTGTTCCCCTCTACTCATCACAATGCCCCATGTGGTATGTACTTCACATGACAACTACAAGCAAGTGGAAAGGCCACAGACATACCTAACAAAGAGTAATACTGCCCTCAAACACATGCCCTATGCAGACTGACTCACAAAACCACAGCTAGAGTGCGTTGCATACCGCCCATCAAGAGGTTACCACTGCCGGACATACAGAGGTATGCCACACACATAGCAGTAGGCCAACCATCATGACAACACCTCACAATCCCTCTAGGCTACATGACCTAGGGCCCTAATCCTTGTCACCTCACTAAACAGCACATGCTGGAGGTACAGGTTCCTATCTGCAAATATGCCATACTCTGGACTAAACCACCCAGCATTAACAAACAAGGCTCCTCTTTAGCAGATGTCATACATACCCGTGATGATTGTTTTGGAGATAGGTAATATGCCCTGGGAGTCACCTCTGTGTATCCGGTTGACAGGAGCAAGTGAAATCACATTACATGTGTGTCAAAGGCCAGGGTAGCATATGGCTATGCTGCTGTAGGCCCTAGGGCCAATAGCTTATTACCTACCTATGACACAATGCACACACACATGTACTCAATGCAATACCTGCTATGTGAGGTGGAATGAGTGTGACAGTGACTGTGTGCAATGTTTGTAAAGGTGTGATAGCTTAGTGTGAGTTTGTGTCTGTCAAGGTAGTTTGTGTCCTAGGTGTGAGGCCAGAGACAGATGTGTCAGTTATTGGGATGCAGACATAGTAGGATGGCATATGTTGTGATGTACTTCTTTGTGTATGACTGTGGTGTCCCAGTGTAGGCTGAAGCAATACATGTATGCTCAGTAAGTGGTACTGCTGATGACTCCAGCTCACATATGAACTATTGTACTACCTGAAGCTGTAGGCCTAAACAGCACAGTATGGTGTATGTTCACAGTCCCTGGTAACACTGTCTTGTGTGTTCCCTGTAATCTGCACAGATTACATACCACAGGCATAGGTATCTGTAAGTAGGGGCACACAGTACTATAAGGTACACAGGTAATGCTCATCTGTGTCGGCATACATCTGTGTGTTGTATGTATGTCTGATGTGTGTTTAATGATGCCTGTACCATGCCCGCAATCACATGTGTGTTACAGGGTATTTGTGTGTACCTAGCAACATGTATAGTCTGTTACAGCAGTATGCCATCTATATTAACAACCGTGCACATATGTTAGGTAGGGGTATGGCATCAAAGACTAGGGTGGTTTACCGGTAATACTGTAAATGTACATGACATTAATTGCATTGGATGACATATTTCCTCATGCATTAGCTTGATATATATCCCCGGGGCGAGGTTGTGCATTGTATCCCAAACAGTGTGCTGACTACTGGTGTATACTGGTTTGTTATATGGAGTGTTGCAGGCACTGTCAGCCAGTTGTGGGCTGAGCACTGATATGTGGTATTGAACGTATGTATCCTCTGATAGACAGATAGATGCTATATATGGCAGTTAAGTGATATCTGTACTTCATAATGTTAAGTGTGCCACATGACATGCTCACACATATCGTTTAATTGTCTTCCAGGGTTATGGCTCATCAACATAATCCATCGTATTCAACTGCGGAGGAGCAGGAAATTCTGAACAGCCTGGTGCAGCACTATAACCTGCTTTTTTCCAGGGCCAGCCAGCACCAGCGTGACCGTACTGCACTGTGGCAAGACCTTGTTCGCCGGGTAAATGACATAGGCATGCATAACCAGACATATGAGCAGGTACGCCATCACTGCAGTGATTTAATTAGACATGTCCAGCGGTGTGCATCTGATATCCATAGGCAACAGCTTGCCACAGGTGGTGGGGCGGCCATACATCCCCCCCCACCAGAGTGGAGGAGCTGCTCCTAAGCATGGTGGCTCCTGGCCTACAGCAGCAACAGCATCACACACGTGTCATCATGGAGGCTGGAGCCACCCAGCAGGATGACATGGAGCGTGCAGGTAATACACCCTAGCTGTAGACTACCGTTACCTGTATTGTTAGAATAAGCATATGTGAGATGTGTACTGTGTGTTTAGCAGTTGTGCTGCCTAACATGTGCAATACTGATATTTGGAATAGTATCCATACACCTGTGACTGTTGACTGTTATTCCACTGTCGTTTAGCACACTCACAGTAGCAATGCCGCAGTTGTGGCCACTGACAAACTATGTCATATTCTTCTAGGTCCCTCTGGTGTGACAGCAGGGCAGATGATACATGCTGGTGAGTGTATTAACACTTTAATATTGGTAATGAAATGTGCATGTTATAGGTGAGGTGTAGGCCATGTACACGTAACACACCTACGCATAATGCATGCTGTGCATGTTTGCTATGAGACATCAATCGTCTCAGTAAAGTCAGTAGCTGCCTCAATCACATACAATGCACAGTGCAGCAGACACAATTGTGGCAACACTGTACTGCACATTGGATATGCATAGTTGCTACAGCTGTACACAACAGAACAAGTTTATCATACGCAGTACACAAAAACATGCTACATTTGGCATTACCACACATCCACTGTAAGGTCACACTTCAGTATCCCACATGTCATGCACACACACATGATGTACCTCAGGGGTAGAGGCTTATCATGGGGCTGTGCAACACTCAGCAACACATAACATAGTCATGTTAGGCAATGCTCCCTATTGGGCACCTCACACACCAATGTACAAGGTGGCTGTGTAAATGTGAATGTAGCCACGGCACTGCAGTTCAGGTACAGCATGCTAGGTGGTGGTCTTGCACACATTAGTAGCTGTGAGTGATCACAAGATGCATGTTAATGATGGCACAGGATACTACACCCCATTCAGTTACAGTGACCACAGTACTACTCATAGCAGTCATTGTTTTGCACCTCAGTGTTGTGTGTGTGTGCAAACATATGCACCTATACACAATATGCATAGCATGTTGTCTGTGTGCTTACATATGCCAGTATACACAATATGCACAGCAGTCACCATCCAAACAAAGTGTCACATATATGTCCTGGAATGCTAGTGGGCGTATAGGTCACTTGACACACATTGGGTATGTTTGGTGTTTAAAGTTGCAGTCGTATAGCATGCCATGCCATGGCTGGCACCCACATACCTGCAATATGTCCCACACTCACCATAACCACTGTACACTGGCCATGTCGATCATTGGGATTCCTTCACATCAACATGCACCGCACATCCCGTGTGTGTACATAGCATGCATGTGCTACAACCGTGCCCACTATTATCTGCTATGGACACAGACACTGTACTCAGACATGGATATCTATGTGTCACAGAGGTAACACATGCAGCCATGGCATGTATACTTGTGAGTGATGGTGCAGAGAGCATTGCAGAGCTGATAATACCTGCACAGCAATGTTGTGTCCATGTACACATTGTGTTCCAGGGTGTAGCCAATCACTGAACAACTACACAGTTGCATTAAAGCCATGTATGCTGCCATTTAATAGTGGCATCTACACTTGCACTGCATGGTCTTGTGCAACACATATTCTGCATGCTGACACATGTGTGGTGACTGTTTACCTTGTGATACTGACACCCACCTTCACCCACTATAGAGTATGTGTTGGATTGCTGGTATGTGTGTGTATGTGCTGTAGTGAGGAGTGTATTAGTGTTCATGTGTGCATGTGTCCATGTGTTCATATGTGCTTGTGTGCATGTGTGCATGTGTTCATGTGTTCATGTGTGCATGTGTTCATGTGTGCATGTGTTCATGTGTGCATGTGTGCATGTGTGTATGTGCAGACCGTAAAGTGTGTTTCCTGTCTTCCTCTCACAGGTGCTGAGTTAGGGGTTGGCGAAAGCAGCAGGCAACCTGAAGCCACTGCCATGAATAGTGGTGATGATGGCACATGTATTTTATCACAGGAAGATTTGACAGGGTCTGTAGTTGGTCCGACAATCGACAGTACACAGCGTTCAACCCCATCTATGCGCACACTCATACTGTCAATACATCCCTCACCACCAATGGCCATAGGCGAGGGACAGCATACAGTTGGCATTGACCAGGAGAGTGTGGTACCCATGGCACTTGCATCCCCTCACAGCAGCCATAGCCATAGACCTGGAACGGTACCACATAGGCAGCGGTCCAGGGGTTCTCAGAGGAGCACCACTGGTCCTATTGCCCCTGGCAGGCATGCCCTCACAGGTCTTACAATGACGAGTATGTTCCGGGCTGTAATGCAGGCTCAGGCACGTATGGAATGGTACACCAGGCAGGGACTTAGGGCGCAGAGGGCACATTACACTGCTATCAATGACAGCATCTGTGACCTTGCCGGTGCAATCCGGACTTACACCGAGGTCATTGATAGACGTTGGGGGAGACATTAGATGCCCTCCAGAACATGTCTTCCATGAGCCAGGACCGTGCGGGATGGTTGCAACTTCGACGCAGACGCATGCCAGCAACAGCAACAGCTGGCAGTGGTCGCGGATGGCCCACAGTTCACAGCCGCTCCCGTAGTGGCAGTACCAGCCCCAGCAATGCTGAGGCTGGCCTGTCCATTGACCGTTCCAGTAGACCACGTGCACGTGGCTCTGGCCAGTCCCAGCAGTGACATGGGTCCAGTCATCATACCTCTGTCTGATGACAGTACCCAGTCAGGGTTGGTACCCGATACTGTCCGTAGCACCCCTGCCAGGCACAGGTACTGTGTCCGTGGCCGGAGACAGTGATCTGTACAGCCTAGCAGGTACAGTCTGTGGCTGTCCCACAAACTACCATATATGGTAGCCACATGGTGGAGCTGTGTGCATGCAGACACACACACATTAACCAAACAACTAGGGCTCACACATACACACACACATTACATCAACATTGGCCCATGCTGTACTGTTGTCCCTCTCACACACACACACACACACACACACACACACACACACACACACACACAGACATGTCGATTGGATGGGTCAATGTCAGGCTCTGGCAAACAACAAAATGCACTGTGCATATGATGATAACTGTGTTGCCTCCTGTCATCTGCATCATTGACGGAGGGACAGGCTAACATGGTGCTGAAGCACAGGGTGACACTATAGCAGTGTAGCAATAATAGCAAGTTGTCAACAAGGAAGTGTAACGACATCCTTGTAGGTACATCTGAGCAGATATTATGCATCAAAGCTCTGATTGTCAATGTAGCATTGTTTACACAACTGTTAGGTCTGAGTATGTATTGTCCACCCATGTGCTACTTGGCTGAAGTGTAATGTGTTGCCAGCATGTGTTAGTGAGTGGACAGTACATGTGTGATGTGTGCAGTACAGATTAGCAAGTGTACATCTGTGAACATTGTGGGTGCACACTATCTGCATGTACGTGCATAGTGGACACATGGGACATGTGACATACCCTGCCGTACACATTGTTAACATCTCATAGTATCTTTCAATGGCCAATATGCATTCTACTACAGTTATGTACTAACATGGGTAGACGTGTGTATGACATGGGTTGACACTATGCTGTGGGTGATACCGCTAATATCTGTCAATGATTTGCAGTCTGGTAGTATACACAACCTCAACAGCATGACTATAAGCAATCATTGGATGATGTTCTGACAAATGACACACAGTAGTAGGGAACTCAGTAACAATTGGATCTTTCTGGTGCTACACTATAACACTAACCAGTGGTAATGATCGCCACCCATTCCTGTGACCACACCTGTTTGGCATATAGTCCCCTTAGGTACATGCAAACACACTAGGGATGTGTCCATCCAAATCTGGAAAAGCATGCATTGGCCTACAATGCATTCCCTGGATGGGACGTATATCCTACACAAGAGTATCATACAGACAGATACCTGTTGTCTGATACATGCTGTATAGCAGTAAGCCGACTATGGCATAGTCATCCTCATGTACTATACATACTATCCTGTCAGTACCACACAGGCGGTAGCCCTCAACATGTATGTAGGGGACCAATGTGTACATACAGCCTCATGTTATGTCATGTGTCCCTTGGTATCCACATATCCATAGGTATTGTGGAGTCCCAAGGTGTATCACATAAGACATTAGAGGCCTGAATGCATATCCACAAGGCGGTCGTACACCTATAAAGACTGTCCATTCTTGGCAGTCTTTGTTGTGTATGACCACGTCTGACATATACCCCAGGCATATACCCTCACTCACACTACTCTTAAGTAACTGTCATGGGTGTGTGTGCCACAGATGACCTTGGCCACAGAACACGACAGTGGACGGCCTTGTCACATACATACATATGTGACCTACGATATGAGAAGCAGCAGCACAACCTGTCAATGGAAACAAATGTATTCATGTAGTATGCAGGCTTCACACCTATGTACTGATTGAGGGGACATGTACACATATATATTTGCCACGCAGACACCTGGTATGTGCAATGCACTTACTGTTGTAATCATACTATGTCATATCATAGTAAAAGCAAAACCCACACCGCATTGACCAACAGTGACACACACACAGTCAGCATTTGCAGGATTCAAACCCCTAACTAACTATGTTCTGATACTAGAGAGTGAGGCATTAACACGGCGTGCTATCTGCTTTACTGGCTGGTTTCCCTTCTCCGGCTGTATTTGTAGGATGGTGACATCACCAGTCTTTCCAAAGAGGAATGTACCTCTTTTAGTGTGTTTTCCCAGTCTCCAAAAAGAGCACTCCTTTCAAAGACAATTACACACACATTCATTGTTTGCAAGATTCAAACCCCTACCTAACTATGTTATGATACTAGAGAGAGATGCATTACTACAGCGCACTATTTGCTTTACTGACTGGTTCACCTTCTCCGACTGTATTTGTAGGATGGTGACATCATCAGTCTTTCTAAAGGGGAATGTACCTCTTTTAGTGTGTTTTCCCAGTCTCCAAAAAGGGGACACCTCTCAAAGGAAACTGCACACATACACACACCCCCCAACACACACAATCACTTTTTGCAGAATTCAAACCCCTACCTAACTATGTCTTGATACTAGAGAGAGACGCATTAACACAGTGCACTATTTGCTATAATGGCTGGTTTCCCTTCTCCTGCTGTATTTATAGGATGGTGACATCATCAGACTGGACATGCTGATGTGTGTACACTTTGTTTTATGCCATTCCAGGAATGGTCCATGTGGGTCAGCAGGTGTCAACAGCTTGAACAAGACCTCAGAATCCTTACCTTTTGTGATCTATCTGTGGGCACATTGACATTCCGTCATATGTCAACACATATTTATGCACAGCTTGTTGGTTTTGTGGATACTCCATGTGTCTGGGATGTTGATAAAGGGCTATTCAAAGTCTATGTGACACATGTGTAGATGTGTTCATTGATGTATGTCCTGGGTGGCTGCCTTGCAAACAGTCTAGCATGTTTGAGAACCATGATCCGCACATGAACATACCACAGTTGGTAGGGTTGTGTGTATGTCAACTTCCAATAGCTCTGTTTATGACTGCAACCATGATGGACTCCATGACCTTGCAGATCAGACTTCATAGGCGTACTGGACTTGACTTCCCATGGTGTGTTGTGCACCAACACTTGTGGGGAGTGCCATATGTAACTGTGACACATTCAACGGTTCCACATCCTGTGTAGAGGGTGAGGCTCAGCTGACTGTTCAGGTGCAGGATCTGTTTGTTCTGTAGGTTGTGCATGACACATATTGGGAATCAATGTATTCCACTTGCTGCCATGCTTTTGGCAGTGGGAGTAGCTGCTCATCAGTTCTACATGTGATATCTCCTGGTATGATGATATGGACTATTGTCAGTGGGAGGTGGGTATGTACATATGGGCCTGTCTGTCATGATGTCGGCATTGTCACTCAGGTACAGTTGGCCCTGACTCAGGACTTATATGGGTGTACATTGCTATTTATGACATAGCTGAAGGAGGTGTCATGTTTCAGTCTGGACTCCTTCTCAGCTACTCTTTACAAAACACCAACGAACATGAGCCCTAATCCCTTTTCTACTCTTTTACATGCTTAACACCCTACTGATCCTTTTTGATCAGGCTACAGAGTATGTCATCATAATATCCTGGCATGTCCAGGGGTCGGTTTCGTGTGTGCTCTCCAGTCCAGCTGGTGGATATTGTGACATTGACACAATGTCACATCTGTCTCATGTACACAGACAACCCTCTCCTACTCCCGACAAACTCAGATATATGTGTGAGATGCACCTGTATAGACATACAGGGTGCTGAACTCTCTCAACCCATGACTGGCACAGTCTATCAGGTGGTGAAGGCAACCACACACACCACATATCAGTTTCACATATCCTCTAGCAACAGCACTCAAACCACATTATCACACATAGACATACTCGGATGCTGTAAATGTACTCTGCCTAAGCAGCAGAGACCTCCAAAGCAGACACACACACACACCTGCTACCCTACTACAATACCCACATATCACATAGTTCACAATGTCAGTGTGCCACACAGTCACTGCCCTTCGGGCTAAACAACACACCTAATACACTTGTAATAGGCGACACTTATTGTCAGACACACTGACGTACCACTCACCAGCCCTAACAAGGGAATAGTCACTTTGGGCTGTCTGTCAGGTGCCAGGATCTGCTGCATAACACAGGCAGTCAGGTCACTCCAAAGCAAGTACAGGACTGGCACCATCATTGTCCATGCTGGTGCATATAACCTCAGACGTTACTCCCTGGACCACATGACATGATACATGGAGGAACACTCTGATCATGTAGCCCAGGCCAGTATGACCCTGACCTTGTCTAGCATCTTACACCCACCAATTATGATGTCACAGTATATGGACACACAGATCACGTTTAACAGTTGCCTAACAAATTTGTTTAATTCATAGGGGATACAGTGTCTGTCAGCCTATGGTGACATGCTCAACATGCCACGTAGCTTCACTATGGACAGCTTGCACCTGTCACCCTTGGACTTTGGAATGCTGGCTAACGCTCTTGCTACCACCATAGTGCCTTTTTTAAGCAGGGCTCAGAAGACAAACCCACCTCCATAGACATTACAGGTTAAATGAAACTAAGGGTAATGCTGCTCAACAACAGATGTGTTAACCTCATATTGCGGCCACTCAGGACTCTCCTCAGTATGGAGGATAGCGATATCTGTGCACTAACAGATGCCTGGTTCAGGCTCGCTTATGCACACCAGCACTACCAGGTTATGTTTCATACCATGCTGTCTGACAACAAGACTTGGAACAGACAACACAACTAGGGGGAGTATCCATATACATCACAGATACACACACCTCCAGGTTAGTAGCACTGCAAAAAGCATCACATACCATACATATACAACTACCATTGTGCAGAACTGCCTTTCAGTTTGTTGCCTGCTACAGAACACACTCCCAAACTCAGGAACCATACTCGGCTTTCATGGGAACTATGGAGAATATGAAGGTCTCCACAAACACCATTATATTGTGTGACTTCATATACACAAATATTGACTGGGGATACTACTCAAGCCCCGACACCCTCACCCAACAGTCGCTACAATTTGTAGACTCATATGCTATGGCACAACCAGTCAGCACAGCCACAAGGGGGAATACATATTGGACCTGATCATCACCAACATGGGGACTCTATGTTCCACACCACCGATATACCACTCATTGGTAAGGTCAAAACATACATGTATCTCACTGGACATACATATACCCTCCACACACCCATCCTGGGTAATCTTGGTGAACTTCTCATGAGCCAACGTCTCACTTCACCGAAGCAAGGTGGTATCCTTCAGAGACCCTGAGACAGTGGCAAATATGGCTCACACTGCTGCATCCATTACATACACATTCTATGGACACCTAGTGGACTGCATGGATTGTGCTATCCCAAATAAAAACAGGACTCACTACTCCAATGGCAGGGGACCTGTCTGGTAGACCCCAGCCATTAATAAGCTGTACAACATTAGGAGGAAGCTACTACATGATAGAGCACAATCCCAGACTGGGAAGGCATCTGTGATCTGTACTAGCAGACAGCTACGAACACTCATGAACTTTTCTAAGGGCCGCTTCTACCGGACAATTGCAACAGACATATAGGACTATCGCACGGCCTTCTTCAGTTATGTCAGGAACCTGGGTGGACACTCACTGATATGCTGTGAGTTACTGCATACTGACTAAACCTACCCTGAACCCACTGGCATTGCCAACATCCTGGCAAACAGTTTCAGTGCAGATGTCTCCCACCCATCCCCCCTAAGGAGCAACTATCCATCCCAACAGAGTATAACCTCCCTGACATCACATAGTAACAGGTGAGTGCTGCCCTCCCCAAAGTGTACATCACAGTATCAATGTGACAGACAGTGTCCCAGCCTGCATCTTGCACGATCATCATGACAGACGTAACCCTCACATTACATCACTGTTCAATATCGGAGTTACCACAGGATATGTACCCAAGGAATGGCATACAGCGACAGTGGTCCTGCTCCACAGAGTTGGTGCCACAACAGACCACAGACAATATTGCCCTATAAGCCTAACTAGCCTGTTCTGCAAAGCTATGGAGCGTATTGTCATGGGACTCATACACATAGACATCGGGAACCTACAGACGCTGTGCCCGACACATTTCAGCATTATTGTGGGCAGATCTTGCCTCTTGAACCTGTTTGTATTCTTTAAACGGCTAGCAGGTCCATCGACATAAGGACGGTTGTCCACACAGCCTACTTGAACCTTGCAAAACCCTTCAACACAATAACCCACTGGGCCATTATGCATAGGCTCACCAGCGTCGATATGGACACATATCTCACACGATGGATTGGTTCCTGGATCAGGGATAGCACCCACATAGACAGAATTGCAGGTGCCATGTCTGACTGTACACCAGTTACACATGGCATCCCACACGGTTCAGTCCTGGGACATCTCTTGTTCAGTATATATTTGTCTGATGTACAGGCTACCACAGAGGGAATATGGCTGAACATGTTTGCACTTGACTGCAAACTGGGTGCCATGATCAACTCTTCAGCTGCCACATGCATACTCAAACAGGGTCTCACAGAGATGGATGACTGGTGCCTGAGTCATAGCCTACAGCTAAATGCCATTAGTTGCATAGTCATCCCCTTTGGGAATAACAACATGCCCACACATTACCACATAGGTAGTACTCCATTACATACGGTAGGAGTTGTTAGGGGTTTGGGGACATGACTTGTTCGTACTGTCGCCTTTGACATTCACGTTGCCAAAGTGGTTGGACACACCTTCTATGTGGGCCACCTTATCCCATATGGTTTCATATCTAGATCAAGTGAAGTCATTGTGCCCCTATACTCATCACATCCATGCTTGGTTACAATGCCACATTTGGGATGTACCGTACCTGACACCTGCAGCAACTGTACTGGCCACAGAAGTTCCTCACCAAGCAGATCTAGGGACTCACACAGATGCCCTGCACAGTTTGGATGCAGTAACTCCAGCTCTACTCAGTCGCTTACCACCTACTCAGATATGATGTGTGCTTGTTGTTTACAGATATACCCAACCCAGAATTACTGGACATGCTCCACCTCAGGATATCTGACTCCCTTGGAGCTACACACTCCAGGGACGTATACCTCAGCACAGATGTTAATAGGACATGGTGGAGGGACAGATTCTTATCCCAGATGCTCCACTCACTCCAGAATGTAATCCCAGTTTCACATAGGCAGAGCCACCCACTGACCACCTACAGGAGACATCTTGATGACTGTATGGGTGATCGTATGTTTACCCCTGGGATATCTTCTGTGTCCCTACCAGACAGAGGCACACTAGCCTAAACATACATGGGCTATCTTGTGTGACCTACTATTCACACACACAGTGTAGTAATCTGACAGGGTTGCGAATGCCAAGCACACTCTGGCTAGGCTTGTACATGCCCTAGGGCAGATAGCCAAGTATCGACCTCTGAACCTATGCTAATGTTCAAGATGCACAATGTTTATTGCTGATACTGTTTGCAGGTCTTTATCATCTTTGCTTTACCAGTTTCTATGAACAACTTTGGTATCTGCAGAACATATTTGATTACGACAGGGTTCCACTATATTATAGATGTGTCTGTTGTCATATAACTGTGTGCACAGGGTGGATTGCTGTATAGTGACAGGTTCCTGGGTTAACACATGCAACTGCCAGATATGCATGGCCCACTGCTGTACTCAGACATGGCCTAAGTGTGTGAGCATGCCCAGTTCAGCCATTCTGTGTTTTGTTGCCTGACATTTGTCTCAGTTATTCAAGTGGGTGAGCATGCCCAGTGTGACCTTTCAGTATGTTGCTATCTGAGGTCCACTACCTTTGTTGATGTGTGCGAACATGACTGATATTAACATTTATACTGTGTGTGTTGGAAGTCAGGTTCTGTTCTCACTGCAGGACTCACCTTTGTGTCATAACTCGACAAGGATTATGCTGTGCCTGCAGGGTTTCCATGAAATACTTTGCATAGACTTATCAACATTCCTTCATACAGGCTGACCACTGCAATACTGTCATGGTTTAGTGGTTCAGTACTTTGGCTGTAGTGCACAATATCCTGGGTTCGAAGCCCATCACTGCTTTATATTTTCATACTGAGCAGACCAGACTGCTTAAGGGCCAGTTAAGCAAATATAAGCATGTTGGCTTTTGTTCAGCTATGCCCTACTTAGACCAGGCTTGTCCAACATTGCTCAATATTCACCAACATTGCTGGACGTTGCCCAATATTACTGAACATTGACTGCAATTGTGCTAGTTGGTGTGTGCGATTTTGTTTAAAATATACTACATGGTGGTAAATGCTGTTTAGCACTGCTTTATATTGCTTAACACATGGCAATCATGCCTTAGGTGGTGCTGCAGGGCTGCCTTTGTCAGATGCACATACTACACTCCCTGTACATGTTTGAAAACAGGTAGTGTCAACTTAGGCATCCCTTTTACTATATGTGCGAGTCGGAGATAGGTATCATTTCCAGAGTTCCTACTGAGCCAGTGTATGTGCTATGCATTGCCTCTTTGCCAAGGCCAAAGCATACTGGGCATGCCTCCTTCTGCCTACTGGGGCAGGCTCAGGTTGTTCCTCCTCCACGTCACGCTCTGCCTGTGATGGCCTTGGCAATGGTGGGGGGCTGTTTGGCCCAGGCCTATGCTGGCCCTGCTGCAGCTGTTTTTTGCAGGATCATATTATGTAGCATAGCATATACCATGACAATTTGGGTACATGTAGTTGGTGAGTACTGCAAGGCTCCACCAGATGTGTCCAGGCACCGGAACCGTGACTTGAGCAGCCCAAACACATGCTCTATTACATTACGTGTTTGTGCGTGTGCCTCATTATGGCATTCCTGTTCAGGTGTGTGTGCATTTCTGATGGGTGTCATCAGCCACGGCTCCAGTGCATAGCCAGCATCCCCCACTAGGTGACCATGTGGGATGCCCACATTGGCAAATGTCTGGTACAGCTGTGTCAGATGCCAGATATGGGAATCATGATAGCTTCCAGGGCAGCCTGCATACACATTCAGTATTATGCTCTGGGCATCACACACGACCTGGCAGTTGATAGAGGAGAAGCCCTTGCAGTTGAAGTAGACCCTACCCCGCTTGCTGGCTGGTGCTTTGATGCGTATGTGTATGCAGTCTATTGCACCCACTACCTCAGAGTATTCCGCTATTTGCTGGAAGAGACGCATATTGCTGGCCAACACCTCATGGGAATTGGGGAAATATACATGATCAAAGACATGTGCTGACATGGCATCCAGGAACTGGTGTAGTACCCTGGATGCTGATGCTTGTGATATCCCCATCATATCACCAGTTGGTTTCTGGAAGGTACCTGTTGCTAATATTCTTAGGCCAACACATACCTTGGTTTCCACTGGGATGGGTTCCCCTCTGTTGGTTCTGTGTGTGAGAGGCATGTCCTGCACAGCTCAACAATTTGCTGCAGGAGGTCTCTGTCCACTCTATAGCGCTCCACTATCTCCAGCTCATGTAGCCCCTGGTAGGTTACCCTGGGCCTGTATACTCTTCTCCGTCTCCTCACTGTGGATTGTCCAGCAGCATTTCCATTGTCACCACCCTCAGCATGTTGCATATGTCGCCTTATAACAGCAGTGGCAGCCCCTAACATTTCTTTGTCTTAGTAAAGCTTTTTCAGTTTTCACTTCTATTAGCTTACTGCAGTGTCTGTTTTGATAAACATAATGGACTGTTGTTTGCAGAGTTTTAAGTGGTAGGCTGGGCTGGGCTAGTGTACTGCCTGTGTAATTGCCTGATTCTGATTGTTTTCACCTGCTAGCTCTGCTAGTACTCCCTGGTAGCTTCCTACTATTTGTTGTGCTTCCTTTTTCCTTTCTGTTTTCTCAGGGGGGGGGAGCGATGTGCACACAAGTGCAAACATGCGCACAGCAGCTAACACATGCATACACATGCTTACACAGACTAAAACTTGCTTATTCGGGTTAAGACGAATGCACTCCAGTGCAAACATGCTTACAACTCTTTACACAGCCTTATACATGCTTACTCCAGCTTAAACGCACGCACTCGCGCTTTCACGCACGCACTCTGTCTTACTCGGGTTTACACTCATGCACATGTGCGTATACCCGCTCAGCAAGAAACTTTGGTGTTATCCACAGCATACACCTTCCATTTCTTGCCTTTCCCTAGCCTACCTGTTGACACACCTCTTTCCATGATGTGTAAATGACAGCTGAAACATGCCACTCTGCTGCAATAAGCTTCACTTCTTTCATACATACCCCCCTCGTGATGTCACCCATCTTGTACTCTGTTACTCCCCTTATCCTACTCCTACACTCCACTGACTGTGCTCATTTGCTATGTAAACTTGCGATTCACTATCCTAACCCTCATTTACATAGGATTGCCTACTAATGCTTGGTTACATGTCTTAGACTGAACTTCCCCCTTTAGCAACCTCTACTCGGTGGCCATGTTGTCTTCAGCCTGTCATCCCCTTGCATTGTACATTAACAATTTCAATAAAATCCACATTTGTGGGTTTTAATTTTTAGTATTCTGAGTTTTAGAGTGCAGCCCATTTGCACGGCGCTGCGCTACGCTTAAACATCGGAAATCGTAGAAAAAAATATATATATTTTTATTTTCATATTGCATCAGGAAACATTTCCCATGACTGTATATTTGGCCATTGGCATGCTTCCTGTACTGGATGAAACCTTTATTTGGAGCTGTCACAGCTCCGTTTTGCTATTTGCAGAACGGTACTCAGTTGTCAACTGAGTACATTTCTGCAAATAACACTGCTCTTACTCGGACAGGTGCGGGTTTCCTGAATCACAAATCTACCTCATTTGCATGCCTTTCACCTGCAATTGAGGTAATTTGCATATCACAGCCCTGTCCGTGTAAGAGCTGTTTTAGGAGCTCTCTTACACGGCCCTGCATGCTGTTTCTGGATCGCTCGTTGGACATGATGGTTGCATGGAGTCTTACTCTACTCTAAGACTCTGTGCAAGCCTTCGTGAATCTGGCCCATTGAATAGCAATGGTCTTAAAATGGATCCTTGAGGGACAGCCATTTTTATTTGTAGAGGAGAAGATAAGGCAGTTTCCTATCTAACAGACTGGAATCTGTCTTTGAGATAGTTTTCAAACCATGTCACAGTATCAGGGGAGAAGTTGAGGTTAGATAGCTTGTTAATTAGTTGGGAGTGGGAGGCTGTGATAAAGGCCTCTGAGAAGTTGAGGAAAAGACAGGAGACAAGTTTGTGGTTATCTCTGGCCAGGAAAATGGTATTGAGAAAGGATAGAAGTGCTGTGTGTGTACTATGCTTGAGTCGAAAGCTGTGTTGTGTAGGTGTTAGTAAGTTTTCCTGAATAAGATGTTCAATGACTTGAGTATGGATGCATTTATCAAAGATTTTTGACAGGGGGGAGAGGATGGCAATAGGCCTAAAGTTTGAGATTTCAGTGAAGCTACCTCCTTTGTGTATTTGTATGGTATAGAAGTGTTTCCAGATGGAAGGTACCTTGGATTCAGAGATGAAATGGTTAATTAAGATTGAGATAGGAGAGGCACATGAGTGAGCAGCTGACTGGAGAAAGTAAGATGGGATGTTGTCCACAGATACAGAGCATGGTTTAAGTTTGGAGAGAAGGGTACGAATGTATGTTGTGGGGATGGGCTTTAGGGAGAAAATGTTGGGATGAGTGTTTTTGTAGGGGGGACTGGGGTAATGGGGTTAGTTTGATTGCGGCTGTTTGAATTAACTAGTTTGGATATAGATTCAATGAAATAAGCATTGAAGATATTGACGGTTTCTTCTGGTGTCTTTTCTGGGGTGGGGTTGGGGGAGGTAGGGTTTCCAGGATGGAGTATTTGATTGATAGTGTTCCAGAATTTTTTAGGGTTGGAATCTTTTCTGTCCTTGTTGATTTGTCTTTTGGTCAGGTTCCTTTGTTCTTTAAATCTTTGTAGATCATGTTTTGTTTTTGTTTGTAGCCATTTTTCCAGGACTTATCTCTAGACTTCATGAGTGTTTTAGTGTTTTTAGTGAGTCAATGAGATATTTTAGCTTTTGTCCTAATTTTATGAGGTGGAGCTAGTAAGTTAATGACATTGTCAATGTAATAAAAAATGGCTTCTTATACAGATACAAACACTGCCATAACAATAGCACAAAAAACATAGCATCTACTTACTTGCTGCTATCACTATTATATGCATCCCTTATTTTTACTAACTAGTTAAATTCAATATCTGCAATAGGCACGTGCTGCAATAAAATAGCTAAATTTGCCCCTAAACTTCCATCCTGCAACCACCATTGTTTTGCCCTGAATAAATGAAATGATTAAACCGCCCATATTCAGGTTATCTACTGTCAGTCACTGCCCATTCTCTTTTCTACCTACCTGAAAATTGCCCTAAACTAGAAGATACTATCACCTTCTATTCCTACACAAAACCATTAAGATCTAGTAATTTATCACTTTTCATAAACAGCAGATCTAAATACTCAACTTGTGACTCATTTTATTCCAGCTATTTAGCCAAAATCTGGAATATCATCACTCTCCACCTCTATACTTCAATATTTAACACTGATATTTCAAGAACATCTGTTCATTTCCTGGTTATGCTCCTGTCATACCCTGACTAACAATAGCACTAACATTAACTTCCCCTTTTCTCCTCATCCCTACTTCATTACTTCTCTTCTTTTTTATCCTTATCATTTCCACTTCAATTATCCTCACTCCCACAGCTGACTATACTTAACAACTATCATAAGCAAGCATCTGATTTGCATACTTTCTGTTATTCCTTCTTCCCTTTATTTATTCTTGACACCTTTTTTAGCTATCTTGTTATAAACTATACAATATTCCTCATGATTATTTTGCTTAGAAGTGAATGTATTTCTTAGTTTTTTAACAAATTTTGTCCTATTTCTTATATATACTTTACAGTTATTGATAAAATGCTATGTTTTATGTTGTTTCAGTTGCTGTAAATTGTAACCTAACTCTGAAGATTTTTTCCCCGGGCCTCTCCTGAAAAGGGGTATGCTAGTCATCCCATTAGATTTTCCTGCTAAACAAATACTAAATAAAATAAATAAATTACAGAAGTTGATTATGGATTATGAAGGCAAACCAGAGAGATCAAAGTACTACTCAATCAAAAATGCCGTTTGTGTGAAAATTATTTTAGACATTAAAAAAAAAATCTGCAGACAGAAATTCATATAAATTATAAACTGAAATAAATATCACCTTTCTCTGCGGACAGTTACACCTATTCCTTCCTTCAACAATGCTTTGCTAAACATTTAATTAAGACATCCCAACTAGGAACATTAAATTCCACAAAAAACGTTATGAACTTTTTATCTCAGGGAAATTTGTGGGGTTTATGAGTAGATTACATCTACAATATTAATTACCAAAAGGAAACAATGTATGTCATTTGACATTCAAAAGAAAAACCCATAATTTCAAGATAATGTATTACAGCAATATTTTATATTCATTCATTCATCTTTCCATTTAAACCTGAAGATTCAGTAACAAAACAAATGGTCGTAATGTTTTTTCAATGAGAAAGAGAAACATTATTGCATTTTATAAGCATGGAACTTGTTCTCACAACACATTTTTTTGTTCACATTTAAAAATGAGAGCTTCTTTATGTTATCAGAAATGGTTTCATCCTGACTGGGGGTTATATGATATAAAATGTCAAGCAGCTCTTATTAAATGCTATCCAGTAATGAAAATTATCTTATCTTATTTAATGAAATTTCTGGAAAGTGTGATGTTATTTTAGTCTATCTCTTTATTTAAGCTATTTTTGGCTTCTAAAATCAAAACAAAGTCAAGACACAAACTTATCTGTCCAATTTGTCCATTTTTTCATTCGTTCCAGAGGTGGGGACCATATCGCACATTCATTCTTTCTAGGAGTAAGAGGCAACCAGTGGGATAAATGTTAACTTCCTCTCTGGCAATCAGGGATTTATTTTGTGGTGCTAGCATCTGCACTTCTGCATGGACATTATGTGCCAAAAGTATATAGTTTCTGTATGTGAAGGGCCATCTTATTGGCCCCATAGGCAAAGTAACTCCAGTGACCTTTGACTCCACTAGGGATTCTTTAAGCAGTATGCATCCTGGCCATGTGCCCCTCCACCTTCCCTCTAGAAAGAGGGGACTCACACTGCTGCTGACACTCCTCTTTCTTCCCAGACAGGTATTCCAGTGGCCAGGTGGCTAACTAAACCTATGCTAGCTGCTCATAGCCTAAGCATTACCTCTTTATACTAAAGAGATCAAATGTATATCGCATTTTCTGAGGTATCTATGCAGAAAAGGAATAGCATATCCATGATTCATAAATCGTTTCCCTGAACTGGATGACATAATCTTTCTTTGGTTAGTTACCAAGATCTAACCATGTCTGCCAATTTAGTAATCATTTTAACATCCCTGGATATTCTCATGATTTTACAAAATGGGTACTTGTCACTATCTAGAATCTGTTTCTGTTTCTTAGACACTCAAAAGTTGTGGACTTTTCATCCAGGTCTAATTAAAGTGGTGGAAAATGGATGCATTGTATCACAGCTGAAGAAGCACCCTGTGGTGAGTACTGCTTCAGATGACCAGTACAATACAATGTTTAAAACCACATTAAATTAAAGCTTTTGGACCTCATAACATCAATAACCACACATATAAAAATAAACTTTCCTATAGCAAATTTATTAAGGGGCAAGGTCTCCCCATTATCCCTGCAGAGATATTTTTATTTTGTGTATATCGTAATGTGTGATCTGATACACTGCATAGCAGTACTTCTGTCTTCATGCACTTGCTGAGTAGAAAGGACAGCTGAAGGACAGCTTTACTAACAACACTCAAAATGTGTATCATGAATGAAGAATGAGTTGGTAGCTTTACAGAGGTGAAACAAATGATTCAGAAATGAAAACAGATGTGTTTTTTTCAAAACCATACACTAAGCAACAAGGAATGAAGTTGACTACATTTGTGAGAAATCAGGACTTTCTCATTATATCAAAGTTTATAATTTGTGAACACAAGTAGATTATTACATCATCAGTAATAACCATTTTGCATAGTCTCTTAAGTGGCTCACAATGGTCCTCATAATTAAGTAACCCCCAGGGAAGCTAAAAAACATAAAAGTAGCAAATTCAGCCAACTAGAGGATTGGCATTATTATTCTTATAACAGATATACAGGTAATGTAAATGTATTACTTTAGTTTTAGTTCTACAGGTGACCTATGACCTTATTTATTTATTTTTTAATTAACATTTGTTTACCGGGAAAGTCCGACAGAAACAGAGCCCATTTTCGGCAGAGGCCCAGGAAGAAACACTCTTACTTATGCAGTTTTGCTTGCACATGAGTCCTGTTATCCCCGCTCTAGTAGGAATTGAACAGAAGAAGCTTAATTAACTGCCCCTAACCTCTGTAATTATATTTCATTTAGGTAAGCAGGTTACTCCATATAGAGGTGGCTAATTATTGGAAGACTTTTTTATGCACGAAGTCCAATTTAGTCAAATCATAATCCTCTTTTGAGGATACTATAGATGATAATCATAAAAGATAAGAGATAAGAAAAAAAGAAAAATAATTTTTAAATTTAGCAAGTTACAACAAGACCTACACGTGGAAAGAGATTAATGACACTGACCATAGTATTCAGGTTAAATAAAAAAAAATAATGTTCCTGGCATGTCAATAGATAGCCATCCAACAGATAGTGCCCCAGGAAGATGAGACAGGGTGGTGAATAGATTATTATTATTCAAACCCAGTTCCCACGGTCAGAGTAGCTAATTTCTACATTTAAGAAATGAGAAATGACCAAATGTAGGAATAGAACAATGATAACAAAACATGTATATTCTTTTTCACTGCTTTCTTACATAAAAGATCTATTAGTTGATCACTGCAGTCTTTGAATCTGAACTAAATACAAGATATTATACCTTATAACATGCCAACTGCACGCATAAAAGTAAACGTTTGTTTTATAATTATTAGTTCATGGAGTGTAGTGATTACTCTCTGATACCGCAAAAGATAAACTTAGAAAACACTTCCCTAGTGAGAAACCTGATCATAAGAGCAGTGAGGTTTGTTTGATAAAAGTCTGTTATGCACTCCTAAATGCTGTTGCAGCTGGGTCTTGTGCTAGAGACAGTGTTAGCTGGCAAGCAAACATGTCAGAAAGTAAAACAATCTTTAAAAGTTGTTAAAATATCACTCTGCTACATTTTTATGCAAAATGTCTGGCTGAATGAAGTGTATTAACTTTTAAAAGATATGTTACCTTCTATCCTTGGGCCACTTCATTTCTGCCTGTTGTATCTCTCAGCTGTCCCTGATTTTGCAGAATGCCCCTGACTGTGCATCACACTTTTGGCCTACGTCTTGCAAAATCTTTGATTTTCTATTATATCACCAAGGGTTACAATCAGTCAACAGTGCCACTTAGTAAAGTTTTATGTTGTCTAGAAAATATTGCTCATCTTTGTCCTATTAACATTTTAAGTGAATTAGAGTAATACTTAAAAACTGTCCCTGATTTTGATCCCTTCCCCCCATTATTTTTGCATTTGTCTAGAAATTGTAAAGATCATGCTCAAAGGAAAATAACAGAATGCTCACAACTCAGGTACAACACACCAAAGGTTTTAAAAACCTTGGATGCCATATTTGCTCTAATTGCAGCTGAAAGCCCACCAGGTGTTGCATCTCTAGTATGTGTCCCTGGACTAGCTAATAGTTTTTTTTTTTTAGCTAAGTTCTATCTGGAAGGTGTAGCCCCACTCTGTTCGCTCTGCTCACATCGCTCTCCTCCTACCCACCCCCATATCATTACCTTTATACCGATCCATACAACCACACTCCCTCACTTCCTCCCTAATCCCCCACCCCTCTACTTCCTGTTCTCATTCTACCTTCCTTCTTTGCTCCTCCTCACACTTACATACTATCCACTATCAGAGACTACTATACCTTACTCCCACCCCTTCCTCTCATCCTCTGTTCTATATCCCATAAAGTGACATGTCTCTTACAACTCAAACTATACTTTTACCTTCCCTGCTCCTTATACTCTATCACCTCACCTCCTATCTCTCACAATTACCTACTCCCTATTGCTATCCTTCAAACACCACTCTTAACTCAAGTACTACACCACAACCCTATCTACTAATTTGTCCCTCCATTCTTCCCCCACCACTCCCATTCCTAAAATAAAAATATCTCCCCCTCCCTTTTAAATTAAAACCCCATTACAAACCTCTACTTCTGTCTGGTGACATTCATCCTAACCCAGGCCCTACAGACTCTGCCCTGAACAATAACCCCTCTGTATCTAAACCTGCCAACCCCTCCAACCCACAAAAAAAGTACAATTCTACTCTATCAATGTCAGGAGCCTTGTAAATAATGTTCAAGATCTCCATGCTTGGATAGCTGACTATACTCCTGACATAGTTACCCTAGCTGAAACATAGTTAAAACCACACCATCTGGACAATGAAATCATCCCTCCTGGCTATAATATCCTTAGTTTAGATGGACCTAAAAGAAAAGGAGGAGGAGTCTCCATACTCTACTCCAATTGTCTATCCCATATCAGTCCCACACTAGACTTACCCTCCTTCTCACCAGCTGAAATCCTACTGACCAACTTCAAACACCATAACTGTTGCAGCAATCTATATTCCACCTGGTGATAATATTAACTTAGTTGACAACATCCTATCTCACCTCTCACATACCATCCAAAATGAAATAATTATACTGAGAGATGTTAATATTGATTTGGCTTACAATACAAGCTCCCAACACTACTTCCTGTATAAACCTACATGGGTTTGAGCAGCTAATCACAACCCCAACCTACATTAATAAATCTCACTTACCTAGCTCTCTTCTTGACTAGATATTGGTCTCCCACCCTCAAAACTATCATAACTCCCAAACCCTTCCAAATGCCCTCAGCGACCACTGCCCTATTACAGTTACCAGACATACTCCCCACCTTACCAAACCTAACAAATTTATTACCACCCGCTCACTTTCTCATTTCTGTCCTAACTCCTTTATTCACCAACTCTCCAAAATTAACTGGTCTTACCTCACCACTCTTCCTTTAGATGAAGCTGTCCACTCCTTCAACACTACATTCCTAAACATTCTTAACTCCCTTGCTCCTCTTTGCACAATTAGAATCAAATGTAATACTGCTCCCTGGCTCACTAAATCTACCTGAACCCTCATGAAAGACTGGGATAGGATTTGGAAAATATGGACTAAAACTAGGACCCCTTCTCTTCTTCAGAAATATAAAGAACTCAGAAATAAAATTAAAAAAAATCATCCATTATGACAAAATAAACTTCTATGTCAATCCTCTCTCTACTCTTAAATCAGACCCAAAGACATTCTGGAGATCTATTAAACAGACTCTTCATCCAGGAAACCCTTCCTCTCCTAACCCATGTCCCAATGCAACACCTGAAGACATAGCCAACAAATTTAGCAATCATTTTATGAACTCTATAACCTCCATAATAAATTATCTCCCCCCAAGAAACAACGCTAACAACCCCATAAACTGTATACCTCTTCCAAACCCTCCTAACTCCTTCTCTTTAAAAGTAGTATCAACTAACTATGTAAAGTTATTACTCTCTAAACTTAAACCTTGCTCCCCATCTGTTGACAAGCTAACCTCTTACTTCATGGAGATTGCCTCTGAACCTCTTGGCTATCCTGTATCCATCTTACTCAACCGAACCATTTCTGAATCCTATGTCCCCACTATGTGGAAGAATTTCTTTACTCTACCCATTCACAAAGGGGGCAACTCCTCAGATATATCCAACTTCAGACCGATTGCCATACTCTCTCCACTCTCAAAAATCCCAGAGAAATGCATTCACAAGCAGGTAATGCATTACCTTCACCAGGAAAACCTTTTTACCCCCACACAGCATGGTTTCCATCCCAAGTATAGTACATCTATTGCACTCATATCATTCATCAACATAGTCTCCCTAGCTCATGATAACAATACACTTGTCTCATGCCTATTCCTTGACCTTTCTAAAGCCTTTGACACTGTCTTTCACCCACTCCTCCTAGATAAACTCACTAACTTACATTTCTCTCCCCCTACTATCTCCTGGTTCTCCAGCTATCTCTCAACCCACCAGCAATCAGTTAAATGGCTCTCTGCACTATCCTCCCCTCTCACTGTACAAATGGGAGTCCCCCAAGGATCCATACTTGGACCACTACATTTTAATATTTTCACCAACTTGCTCTACTCCTCTTGTCCCCAGTCATCTCTTGTGCAATATGCTGATGACTCAACTGTTATATCCATTGATGACAACCCAAATGACCTCCACTCAACTACCCAGGTATCCTTCCACACCATTGAGACTTGGCTTAGTGATAACAAACTAATACTTAATCCAAAAAAAACTAATCTCCTTCTCTTCCTCCCTAAAAACATCACCACACTCAAAAGTACATTTACCATATTATCCTGCAACAACACTATCATCTCAGCTGAATCTAGTACTAAATTGCTAGGTGTCACAACAGATGATCAGCTTATGTTTGATCTCCATATTACTAACTTGGTAAAAAGAACCCATCAGAAACTTGGACACCTTTTCCGTAGCAAGAAATACTTAACTAACACTGCCCTAATAACTCTCTCCCAGACTTTATTACTCCCAACACTCCTGTACAGCTGCCACATATTCACAAACCTAAATTCTACACTTATTTCCAAGCTTGAAACTACCTATAATAAGATCGCCAGATTTGCAGCTAACCAAACCTACAAGTCACACCACTGCTTAGCAATACAGCAACTAGACTGGCTAGAATTCCCTCAGCTGCTCCAACTATACCAACTACAAATCATCCACTCTATCCTCTATATACCCTCCTTCTGCCTCAGCTTCTCCACTATCATATCCAAATATTCCCCTGCTAGGATGCTATGCAGCTCAAATCAAGAATCATTAGACATCTACAAACCCAAAACCAAAATAGGCTGCCTTCTCTATAACTATAACCCAGCTATATCCTGGAACCAACTCCCCTTGGAAATAAAATCCCTCCAGCATAGCAAAAGTTTCAAATTAGCCACAAGGAAATACCTAAAAACAAAATGGTCTTGCCACTGTAGCCAACCACCCTGAAACCACCATCCTTTTTCCTATTTCACCACCTCACTCTTAATGTATCTCTAACACTATTCCCCTGCATCTTCTACCTCTTCCCTTCCTCTATCTCCAACCACTCTTAATTCTTACAGTCTCAAAACAACCTACCTGTCTAGTTTGTCTCCTATACTCCACCTCCCCTATATCTCCTACTAGCCATTTCTACTTTCTTTTTTGTTTCCAAACTCCTATGCAACTAGATCCTACCCACTTTAAATAAGCATCTGCCTATTAACTTATTTTGCTCTAAGCAGCTAAAATAATATTGTAAATAGTCACATTTTCTTCTGCTAATTGTTTAAAACCTTGTTCGTAACAACTCACATACTTGTCTGCCAATTGTTAATACTCTGTATAATTGAATTGCCTGAGGAGCTTTTTTTTTTCTCTCCAGGTCTCTGCTTGTAAGATCCTATAGCTGATTGTTACTACTATGTTACTAAAATTTAATAAATTGTTTTCTAGCCCAGAGGAGCTTTTCTCCCCAGGTCTCTGCTGAAAATGAACCAAAAACTCAGCCAGACTAACCCGTTAACAAATGTAAAATAAATAAAATAAAATAAATAAATAAATAAATGCAGTACTTGCATTTCATGTCTGCCTTTTTGTAGTGTCCCTTCAAAGTGTGCTAACATTCTGCTCTTATTTTCCCATAAAATACTGGGTCGGATTCACGAAGGCTTGCACGGAGTCTAAGAGTAGAGTAAGACTCCATGCAGCCAACATGTCCGCCAAGCGATCCAGGAAGAGCCGGTAGGGGCATGTAACAGAGCTCCTTAAACTAGTCCTAGACGGACAGGGCTTGGATATGCAAATTACCTCAATTGCAGGTGAAAGATATGCAAATGAGGTAAATTTGCGATCCAGGAAACCCGAACCTGTCCGAGTAGGAGTAGTGTTATTTGCAGAAATGTACTCAGTTGATAACTAAGTATGGTTCAGCAAATAGCAAAACGGAGCCATGACAGCTGCAAAAAAGCATGCATTTACAGGAGGAAGCATGCCAATGGCCAAAAATATGGCCATTGGCAATGGAAAGTGATGCAAAATAGAAATAAAATAACATTTTTTTTCATCCCGATCTCCGGGGTTTAACCATAGCACAGCACCTCGCAAACACGCTGCACCCTAAAAACCAGAAAATTAATAATTAAGATCCACAAGTGTGGATTTTATAGCTACAATGAATTTGTAATGCAAGTGAATGGCAGGCTGAAGACAACATGGCCACCGAGTAGAAGTTGCTAAGGGGGGAAGCTCAGTCTAAGAGATGTAACCAAGCATTAGTAGGCAATCCTATACAAATGAGAGTTAGGATAGTGAATCGCAAGTTTACATAGGAAATGAGCACAGTCAGTGGAGTGTAGGAGTAGGATAAGGGGAGTAACAAAGTAGAAGATAGATGACATCATGAGGGGGGTATGTATGAAAGGAGTGAAGCTCATTGGAGCAAAGTGTCATGTGTCAGCCAACAATTACATATTATTGAAAGAGGTGTGTCAACAGGTAGGCCAGGTGAAGTCAGGAAATGGAAGGTGTATGCCGTGGATAACACCAAAGTTTCTTGCTGAGCGTGCATGTGCGTGTGTGCATGCCAGTAAACCCGAGTAAGACAGTGTGCATGCGTGTAAGTGTGTATGCGTGTGTGTAAGCTTGAGTAAGCATATGCAAGGCTGTGTGAACAGCTGTAAGTGCATTTGTGCCAGTGTGTGCGTGTTTTAACAAGAAAAAGAGGGTTTTAGTCCATGTAAGCATGTGTGCACACATGTTAGCTAGTGTGCGTGTGTTTGAGCTTGTGTGCATGGTGCCTCCCCCCTGAGGAATCAGAAAGGAAAAAGGAAGCACACCAAATAGTAGGGAAGTTACCAGGGAGTACTAGCAGAGCTAGCAGGTGAAAACAATCAGAATCAGGCAATTACCCAGGCAGAACACTAGCCCAGCCCAGTCCAGCACTTAAAACACTGCAGACAACAGTCCATTATGTTTCTCTCAAGAGACACTGCAACACTACAGTAAGCTAATAGCAGCGAAAACTGAAAAAGCTGTACTGAGGCAAAAAATGTTAGGGGCTGCCATTGCTGTTATAAGGCGACATATGCAACATGCTGAGGGTGGTGAAGATGCAAATGCTGCTGGACAACGCACAGTGAGGAGACGGAGAAGAGTGTACAGGCCCAGGGTAACCTACCAGGGGCTACATGAGCTGGAGATAGTGGAGCGCTATAGAGTGGACAGAGACCTCTTGCAGCAAATTGTTGAGCTGTGCAGTCCATGCCTCACACACAGAACCAACAGAGGGGAACCTATCCCAGTGGAAACTAAGGTATGTGATGGCCTAAGAATATTAGCAACAGGTACCTTCCAGAGACCAACTGGTGATATGATGGGAATATCACAGGCATCAGCATCCAGGGTACTGCACCAGTTCCTGGATGCCATGTCAGCACATGTCGGTGATCATGTATACTTCCCCAATTCCCATGAGGTATTGGCCAACAATATGCGTCTCTTCCAGCAAATAGCGGAATACCCTGAGGTAGTGGGTGCAATAGACTGCATGCACATACACATCAAAGCACCAGCCGGTGAGCGGGGTAGGGTCTACTTCAACCTCAAGGGCTTCCCCTCCATCAACTGCCAGGTCATGTGTGATGCCCAGGGCATAATACTGAATGTGTGTGCTGGCTGCCCTGGAAGCTACCATGATTCCCATATCTGGCATCTGATGCAGCTGTACCAGATATTTGCCAATGGGGACATCCCATATGGACACCTAGTGGTGGATGCTGGCTATGCATTGGAGCCGTGGCTGATGACATCCATCAGAAACGCACACACACCTGAACTGGAACGCCATAATGAGGCACACGCACAAACACGAAATGTAATCGAGCGTGTGTTTGGGCTGCTGAAGTCATGGTTCCAGTGTCTGGACACATCTGGTGGAGCCTTGCAGTACTCACCAACTACATGTACCCAAATTGTCATGGTATGTGCTATGCTACATAATATGATCCTGTGAAAACAGCTGCAGCAGGACCAGCACAGGCCAGGGCCAAACAGCCCCCCCACCATTGCCAGGGCCATCACAAGCAGAGTGTGACTTGGAGGAGGAACAACCTGAACCTGCACCAGTAGGCAGAAGGAGGCATGCCCAGTATGCTTTGGCCTTGGCAAAGAGGCAATGCATAGCACATACACTGGCTCAGTAGGAACTCTGGAAATGATACCTCTTTCTGACTCACACATATAGTAAAAGGGATGCCTACATTGACACTATCTGCTGTCAAACACGTATAGGGAGTGGAGTATGTGCATCCGACATAGGCAGCCCTGCATCAACACCTGAGGCATGATTGCCATGTGTTAAGCAATGTAAAGCAGTGCTAAACAGCATTTACCACCATGTAGTATATGTCAACCAAATCGCACACACCAACTAGTACAAATTTGGTCAATGTTGAGTAATATTGGCCAACGTCCAGTAATGATGGTTAATATTGAGCAATGTTGGACAAGCTGGGTCTAAGTAGGGCATAGCTGAACAAAAGCCAACATGCTCATAGTTGCTCTACTGGCCCTTAAGCAGTCTGGTCTGCTCAGTATGAAAATATAAGCGGTAATGGCCCTCGAACCCAGGATACTGTGCACTATAGTCATAGTACTGAACCACTAAACCATGACAGTATTGCAGTGGTTAACCTGTATGAAGAAATGTTGATAAGTCTATGCAAAGTATTCCATGGAAACCCTGCAGGCACAGCATAATCCCTGTCGGGTTATGACACAAAGGTGAGTCTTGCAGTAAGAATAGAACTTGACTTTCAACACACACAGTGGAAATGTTAATATTGGACATGTACACATACATCAACAAATGTAGTGGACCTCAGACAGGAACATACTGAAAGGTCACACTAGGCATGCTCACACACTTGAATACATGAGACAAATGTCAGGCAAAAGAACACTGACAGTCTGAACTGGGCATGCTCACACACTTAGGCCATGTTGGAGTACAGTAGTGGGCCACACATATCAGGCAGTTGCATGTGTTAACCCAGGAACCTCTCACTATCCAGCAATCTGCCCTATGCATGCACTTATATGACAACAGATACGTATATAATATAGTGGAACCCTGTCATAATCAAATATGTTCTGCAGATACCTAAGGGGTTCATAGAAAGTGGGGAAGCAAAGATGATAAAAACCTGCAAACAGTATCAGCAATAAACATTGTGCATCATGAACATTTTCATAGGTTCAGAGGTTTATACTAGGCTATCTGCCCTAGGGCATGTTCAAGCGTAGCCAAAGTGTGTTTGGCTGCTGCAACCCAGTCAAATCAGAACACTGTGCCCGTGAATATTAGGTCACACAAGATAGCCCATTTACGTTTAGTGTATTGTGCCTCTGTCTAGCAGGGACCCAGAAGATATCCCATGGGTACACATACGATCACCCATCCACTTGTCAAGCTGTCACCTGTAGGTGGTCAGTGGGTGGCTCTGCTTATGCAAAACTGGGACTGCACTCTGCAGTGAGTGGAGCCATACGGATAATAATCTGTCCCCCCAGCATGTCCTATCAACATCAGTGCTGAGGTATATGTCCCTGGAGTGTGTAGCTCCAAGGGAGTTGGATATCCTGAGGTGGGGCATGTCCATTAATTCTGGGTCAGATATTGCCTTAAACTACAGGCACACAACACATCCGTGTAGGTGGTAAGTGACTGAGTAGAGCTGGAGTTACTGTATGTGAACTGTGCAGGGCATCCGTGTGAGTCCCTACATCTGCTTGATGAGTAACATTTGTGGCCATTACAGTTGCTGCAGGTGTCGGGTAAGGTACAACACAAATGTGGCATAGTGACCAAGCATGGTTGTGATGAGTATAGGGGCACAATGACCACACGTGATCAACATGTGAAACCACGTGGGATATGGTGGGCTATGTAGAAGTACTGTCTAACCACTTTGGCAATGTGATTGTCAAAGGCGAGAGTACAAACAGGTCATGTCCCCAAACCTGTAACAACTTCTACCGCATGTAATGGATTATTACCTATGTGGTAATGTGTGGGCATGTTGTCATTCTCAAAGGGGATGACTATGCAACTAATGGCATGCAGCCATTGGCCATGGCTCAGGCACCAGTCATCCTATCTCTGTGAGACCCTGTATGAGTATGCATGTGCCAGCTGGAGAGTTGATTATGGCAACCAGTTTGCAGTCATCTGTGAACATGGGCAGCCATATCCCTCCTGTGATAGCCTGTACATCACACAAATATATAATGAACAACAGAGTTCCCAGGACTGAGCCTTGTGGGATGCCATGTTTAACTGGTGTATAGTCAGACATGGCACCTGCAACACTGAGCATGTGGGTGCTATCCCTGATCCAGGTAGCAATCCATCGTGTGAGATATGTGTCGATATTGATGCCGGTGAGCCTTTGCATAATGGCCGTGTGGGGTACTGTGTTGAATGGTTGTGCAAGGTCCAGGCAGGCTGTGTGGACAACCGTCCCAACACTGATGGACCTGGTAACTGTCTAAAGAATGCAAACAGGTCCAACAAGCAAGATCTGCCCACAACAATGCTGTAATGTGTAGGACCCAGTGTCTGTAGTTTCCCATGTCTATGTGCATGAGTCCCATTACAATACGCTCCATAGCTTTGCAGAACAGGCTAGTTAGCCCTATAGGCCAATATTGTCTGTGGTCTATTATGGCAGTATTCAGTGGAGTGGGACCACTATTGCTGTATGCCATTCCATGGGTACAAATCCTGCAGTAACCCTGATATCGAGCAGTGATGTAATGTGAGGGTTACGTCTGTCATGAAGGCCATGTACAACACAGGCCAGGACACTGTCTGGTCCCATTGATGCTGTGTTGTCCACTGTGGGGAGGGCAGCACTCACCTGTTTATTCGTGATGTCAGGGAGGTTACACTCTGTTAGGATGGACAGTACCTCCTTAGGGGGGGATGGGGGGGAGACATCTGCATTGAACCTGTTTGCCAGGAGGTTGGCGATGTCTGTGGGTTCAGGGTATGTTCAGTCAGTATGCAGTAACACACAGCATATCAGTGAGTGTCCAGACAGGTACCTGAATTAACTGAAGAAGCCCTTTTGAGTGTCCGATGTGTCTGGTGCAATTGTCCGTTAGAAGTGGGCCTGACATAAATACATGAGTGATTGTAGCTGTCTGCTAGTACAGATCACAGATGCCTTCCCTGTCTGGGATTGTGCTCTATCATGTAGTAGCTTCCTCCTTTTGTTGTATAGCGTATTAATGGCTGGGGTCCACCAGACAGGTCCCCTGCCATTGAAGGAGTGAGTCCAGATGTTATTTTGGATAGCACAATGCATGCAGTCCACTAGGTGTCCATAGACTGTGTATGTAAAGGATTCAGCAGTCTGAGTCATACTTACCACTGACCCAGGGTCTCTGAAGGATACCAACATGGTATGGAGAAGTGTGACGTTTGCTTTTGGGAAGTTCACCAAGATTACCCAGGATGGGTGTGGGGGTGGGATATGGATGTCGAGTGAGATAAAGTATGTTCTGTCCTTACCAATGAGGGGTATATCGCAGGTGCGGAACATAGAGTCCCCATGTTGGTGATGATCATGTCCAATATGTTGTCCCCTCTTGTGGGTGTGGTGACCGGTTGTGCCATAGCATATGAGTTTACAAATTGTAGCAACTGTTGAGCAAGGTGTTGGGGCCTGAGTACTATCCCCAGTCAATGTGTGTGTATTTGATTAAAAACCAGGAAAAACGTAGGTCCAACCAACAAGTTTATTCAAACCAAACTGCACAACCGGCTCACCAATGACCTAGGTTTCGTCAGAATACAATGACTTCCTCAGATTGGTAGAACCGTTTATATAATGCAGTCAATTAACAATAAAATCAATTAAAAACAATTAATTAGTAAAGCAGCCAACCTCTATGTACTTAACATAAAGGCCAATACATGTATTAAGTTCTGTACAATTTAAATGAAAACACTGTATATAGACAAAACGATAAATGCAACAGTGATAATGATTGTTAAATCAAAACAAACCAAAATTATATATATATAAAAAAATATATATATATATAAAGTGTGTGAGTAATGAATAAATTATATAACCATTAAACACACTATATAAAGTGATATGATGGAATTAGTTAAAAATAAAAACAATAGTAAATACAATGTGTGTACACTAAAAATTTTTATTTTTATAATATCAACCCTCAATTTGTCTAAGCCTAAGATATGGTTTAATCGAAATAAATTAATTTAGCCCAGGAAAATTATGGGCATTTAAACGAAACTGCCATATGAGTTCACACATGTCCAAATGATGTTGTGTAATCCTACCTTGTGGGTCAATAATAAGTTGCTGAATAATACAAAACTTAAATTTATGGGTGTGTATGTGTGTATTTGATGTCACCCAATATAATGGTGTTTGGGGAGACCGTCATATTGTCCAGTGTTCCCCAGAAAGACGAGTGTGGTTGCTGAGTTTGTGAGTGTGGTCTGTAGCAGGCAACAAACCAAACGGCAGATCTGCACAATGTTAGGTGCATATGTATGGTCTGTGATGCTTTGTGCAGTGCTACCAACCTGGAGGTATGTGTATCTGTGATGTATATGGATACTCCCCCTATTTGTGTTGGCCATTCTGAGTTATGTGGTCAGAAAGCATGGTACAAAATATAACCTGGTAGTGCTGGTGTGCATGTGGGAGCCTGAACCATGTGTCTGTTAGTGCGCAGATACTGCTATTCTCCATACTGAGGAGATTCATGAGTGTGGTCAATGTGAGGGTAATATATCTGGTGTTGAGCAGCATTACCCTCAGTGTTATGTACTCTGTAATGTCTATGGAGGTGGGTCTGTCTTTTGAGCCCCACTTAAATAAGGCAGTATGGTGGCAGCAAGTGCCTTAGCCAGTATTCAAAAGTCCAAGGGTGACAGGTGCAAGCTGTCCATAGGGAAACTACGTGGCATGTTGAGCATGTCACCCCAGGCTGACAGACACTGTATCCCCTTTGAATAACACCAATATGTTAGCCAACTGTTAAACGTGATCAGTTTGTTGGTATACTAAGAAATCATACTTGGTGAGTGTAAGATGCTAGACAAGGTCAGGGTCATACTGGCATGGGCTACATGATCAGAGAGTTCCTCTATATATCATGTCATGTGGAACAGGGAGGAATGTCTGAGGTTATACGCACCAGCATGGACAATGATGGAACCAGTCCTGGACTTGCTTTGGAATGACCTGAGTGCATGTGTTATGTAGCGGATCCTGGCACCTGAGAGACAGCTCAAAGTGACTATTCCCTTGTTTGGCCTGGTGAGTGGGACGTCAGTGTGTCTGACATTAAGTGTCACCCATTACAAGTGTATCAGGTGTGTTGTTTAGCCCAAAGGGCAGTGGCTGTGTGGCACACTGACATTGTGAACTATGTGATATGTGGGTATTGTAGTGGGGTAGCACTTGTTTGTGTGTCTGCTTTGGAGGTCTCTGCTGCTTAGGCAGAGTGTATGTAGAGCCTCCGAGTATGTGTATGTGTGATAATGTGGTTTGATTGCTGTCGCTATCGGTGTATGTGAGACAGATATGTGGTGTGTGTGGTCACCTTCACCACCTGATAGACCATGCCAGTCATGGGTTGAGAGAGCTCAGCCTCCTGTATGTCAATATTGTTGCATCTCTCACATATATCTGAGTGTGTTGGGAGGAGGAGAGGGTTCTCTGTGTACATGAGACAGATGTGACATTGTGTCATAACCACAATATTCACTAGCTGGACTGGAGAGTACATACGAAACCAACCCCTGGACATGCCAGTATATTATGATGACATACTCTGTAGCCTGATCATAAAGGATCAGTAGGGTGTTAAGTGTGTAAAAGAGTATAACTGGGATTAGTGCTCAGGTCTGTTGGTGTTTTGTAAAGAGTAGCTGAGAATGAGTCCAGACTGGGAATCATGACATGTCTTTCAGCTATGTTATAAATAGTAATGTGCACTCATATATGTCCTGAGTCAGGGCCAACTGTACCTTACTGACAATGCCGACATCCTGTCAGACAGGCCCATATATACATAACCACCTCCCACTGATGATAGTCCCTAACATCATACCAAGAGATATCATGTGTAGAATGGCTGACCATCTCCCCCCAAAGCCAAAAGCATGGCATCAGTTGGATTACAATGTTTCCCAATATGTGTCATGCATGCACTACAGAACAAACAGACCCTGCACCTGAACAGTCTGTTGAGCCTCACCCACTCCACAGGGTCTGGAACCATCGAATGTATTACAGCAACATATGGCACTCCCCACAAGTGTGGGTGCACAACACACCATGGGAAGTATAGTCCAGTAAGCCTATAAAGTCTGATCTGCAAGGCCATGGAATGCATCATGGCTGAAGTATTGGAAGCTGACAAACACACAACCCTACCAACTGTGGTATGTTCATGTGCAGATCATGGTTCCCAAACATGCTATACTGTTTGCAAGGCAGCCACCCAGGACATACATCACTGAACAGAGCTACATATGTCCCACATAGACTTTGCATAGCTCTTCATCAACATCACAGACACATGTCGTATCCACAAAACCAATGATCTGTGCATAGATATGTGCAGACATATGAAGGGATGTCAATGTGTCCACAGATAGATCACACAAGGTGCGACTCACAGGGTTCTGTTCAAGCTGTTGATACCTGCCAACCTACGTGGATCATTTCTGGGATTGCATAAAAGAAAGTGCACACACATTTCCATGTCCAGTCTGATGATGTCAGCATCCTACAAATATACCAGGAGAACAAAAGCCACCCAGTAAAGCATGTAGCATGCTGTGTTAATGTGTATTTCTCTAGTGTCATAGTTAGAAAGGGGTTTGATTCCTGCAAATGCTGACAGTGTGTGTGGAGGGGGGGGTATTTGTGGGATTCCTTTTGAGAGGATTAGCCTGTTTGGAGACTGGGAAAACACATTAAAAGAGGCACATCCCTCTTTGGAATGTCTGATGATGTCAGCATCCTACAAATATACCAGGAGAAGAGAAACCACCCAGTAAACAATATAGCATGCCGTATTAATGGGTATTTCTCTAGTATCATAGCATAGTTAGGTAGGGGGTTGAATCCTGTAAGTGCTGACAGTGTGGATGAGGGGCTGTGTGTGATTTCCTTTGAGAGAAGTAGCCTTTTTGGAGACAGGGACAACACATTAAAAGAGGTACATCCCTCTTTGGAATGTCTGCTGTCAGCATCCTACAAATATTCAAGGAGAACAAAAACCACCCAATAAAGCATACAGTGTGCTGTGTTAATGTGTATCTCTGTAATATCATAACATAGTTAGGTAGGGGTTTGAATCCTGCAAATGCTGACAGTGTGGGGGAGGGTGCGTGTGGTTTCCTTTGTAAGGAGTAGCCTTTTTGGAGACTGGGAAAACACAATAAAAGAGGTACAACCCTCTTTGGAATGCCTGATGATGTCAGCATCCTACAAATATACCAGAAGAACAAAAACCACCCAGTAAAGCATATAACGCACTGTGTTAATGCATATCTCTCTAGTATCATGACATAATTAGATAGGGGTTTGAATCCTGTAAGTGCTGTTATTGTGTATATGAGGGTATGTGTGTAATTTCCTTTAAGAGGTGTAGAGGTAGTGGTTTGAATCCTGCAAGCACTGTTAGTGTGTATGTGGGGGTGTATGTATGTGATTTCCTTTGAGAGGAGTAGCCTTTATGGAGACTGGGAAAACATTAAAAGAGGTACATCCCTCTTTGGAATGTCTGCTGATGTCAGCATCCTACAAATATTCAAGGAAAACAGAAGCCACCCAGTAAGGCATATAGCGCGCCGTGTTGAAGCTATCTCTGTAGTATTATAACACAATATGCTCCTCAAAGCTCTATCTAGACTAAACATATGCTCCTCCACTATACTATGGTTCAACAGTTACCTATCAGAATGCCAACAAGCAGTCCTCTGGCAAGAAAAGCTGTCCCCCCTCTTACCAGTATCCATAGGAGTTCCCCAAGGATCAATCCTTGGCCCACTGTTGTTCTCTCTTTTCACTAATGACATCTCCTCTTCCCTGCCCACTGCTTCAGTAGTACAATATGCTGATGACACCACCATAATATGTGCTGCCCCCAGCATAATGGAACTACATACCTTTACCCAAAAGAACTTTACTCTAGCCGAAACCTGGTTTTCTAACATACAACTACTGCTAAATCCCAAGAAAACAAAACTAATCCTATTTACCCCTGGCAGATCATCTAACCCAAACTATAGCCTCATCATAAACTCAAAGAATAATATTCAAATCACGCCAACCAAGAACACAAAACTACTAGGAGTAGAGATTGATAATCACCTGAAATTTGATATCCACATAGCACAAGCCATCAAAAAAGTGAACAGAAAATTAGGACTCCTCTATAGAAATAAAAAGTTCATGACTAAACAGACAAAAGTTACTACTGCTAGAACCCACCTCCTCTCCATCCTTCTTTATGCCACCCCTATCCTAACTAATCTCCACCTTACTGAACTTCGCAAAATGGAATCGTGTTACAACATGATTGTCAAGTTTGTTAGAGACTCCACAAATAGGATCCATCATTGTCATTCCCTAATGCAACTCAAGTGGCTGGAGCTTCCTCGGCTACTACGTCTTCAACAAGCCACAGTAGCACATAAACTTTATTACTACCCTGAGAAAACACCGGCACTCCAGCTACTAATTCAGCCCCACAACTCCTCTACAGCCCTAAGATCCAGCAGCCGAAACCTCATTCATGTAATCAGACATAAAAATGAAGCAGGAAAATCTCTCTTTGCCTGCACAATAGCCCAAAACTGGAACTCACTTCCAAGCCACATAACTACCATTTCTTCGAGTACCCAATTCAAACACCTCCTGAAATCCCATTATTCAAACAGTTGGCTCTGCTCTTGCTACTCCCCAGAGTAAACAATAACTTTACACAGCTGCAAAGATTCTGCTTCTCTCTGACATTTTCCTTACATAGCCCTACTAATATTCTTGCTTTTCATCCAAACTCAGCATCATTACAATAGGATAAAACATACTACCACCTGTTCACTACAATACTAAAATCTGTACCTGATATAGGCTATAATCTGTATCTGAGAAAGGTATAAACCTTATCAGAGAACTTCATATTCTCATCTTGGTCTTACTTCAATACCTATATTCTTGATAGGTGGTTATCAACATATGTATATATATATATATATATATATATATATATATATATATATATATATATATATATATATATATATATATATATATATATATATGTCTGTATAAATGCTAATTTATTGTGAATGAGAATATAGATAAAAAAAAAATTCTTGTTAATTTCCTACTACTTATTACTTCTAACAAATGCATTATTTACTGTGGAATCTTCATTTTTGTTCATAGGTTCATAGGTTCATACTAGGCTATCTGCCCTAGGGCATTTATAAGCCTAGCCAGAGTGTGTTTGGCTTTCGCCACCCATTTTAAATAAATTTTGCTATGCCCTTTTTCGAGGTTAGTATACTGTGCCTCTGTCTAACAGTGACACAGAAGTGATACCCGGGGTAAACCTACGATCTCCCATCCACTCATCAAGATTCCTCTTGAAGAGAGTCAATGAGGGACTCTGCCTAACCTGGACTGGGATTTTATTCCAGAGTGAAGGGAGCCTCTGGGTTATGAATCTGTCCCTCCAGCATGTCCTATTTATTTCAGTGCTGAGGTTCAAGTCTCTCGAGCCAGTAGATCGATGGGATTAGGATTTTCTGAGGTGCAGCATATCCATTAATCCCGGGTTGGACATGGCTTTATACGTCAGGGACAGATCACCTCTGAGCAGGCGGTATGCCACTGAGTAGAGCTGGAGTTTCTTTAACCGGGCAGCATATGGCATCTGTTTGAGCCCTTTGATCCTCTTGGTGAGGTACTTTTGGGGTCTTTCCAGTTGCTGCAGGTGTCTGGGTAAGGTACATCCCAAAAGGGGCATTGTACTCAATTATGGGCCTGATGAGGGATGAGTAAAGAGGCACGATGACCTCCTCTGATCTAGATGAGAATCCCTTCATGATTAGGTGGGCTATATAAAATGTTTTTCTAACCACTTTGGCCACGTGGTTGTCAAATGAGAGATTGCTATCAACTTGGGTCCCCAGGTCCCTAATTACTTCTTCTGTACTTAATGGATTACCACCTATGTGGTCATTTGTGGGCACTTTGTTTTTGCCAAAGGGGATGACTATACACTTTTTGGCGTTTAGCTTGAGGCCATGGCTCTGGCACCAGTTGTCTGTTTCTATGAGGCCCTTTTGGAGGATGCTTGTGTCGGCTGGAGTGTCGATTATGGCACCCAGTTTGCGGTAATCTGCAAACTTGGTCAGCCACAGTCCTTCCATGATGGCCTGTACCTCCGAGAAATATATACTGAACAAGAGAGGTCCCAGGACTGAGCCTTGTGGGACGCCACTTGTAACTGGTTTGGAGTCTGACATGGCTCCAGCAATTCTAACCATGTGGATTCTGTCCTTCAGCCAATTTGCAACCCATCTAGTGACATAGGGGTTTATATTTAAGCTGGTGAGCTTATCTATAATGCCCGAGTGGGGTATTGTATTGAAGGCTTTTGTGAGGTCCAGGTAGGCTGTGTGGACTACCTTCCCCTCGTCAATGGCCTTAGTGACTGTTTCAAAGAAATCAGCCAGGTTTAGGAGGCAGGATCTGCTCTTAACAAAGCCAAACTGGGTAGGATCCAGTGTCTGTAGGTCCCCAATATCTTTATTTTTGAGGTCCATAATGATCCTTTCCATAGTTTGGCAGACCAAGCTAGTCAGGCTTATGGAGCGATAGTTTCCAGGATCCGTTGAGGCACCACCTTTGCGGAGAGGGACCACTGTTGCTGTACGCCACTCTTTGGGTACATATCCTGTGGTAAGGCTGAGACTGAACAGTAGTTGTATGTTTGGGTTTAGCTCTTCTTGGAGTTCATGTAGGACGCAGTCCGGGACACCATCTGGTCCCATTGATGCTGTGATTTTTGCATTGGAGAGGGCAGCTCTTACCTGACCATCTGAGATGTCAGGGGGGCCACACTCTGCTGGGATAGATATGTGCCCTTTTGGTGGGGGGGGGGGAGTTTGCACTGAACCTGTCAGCTAGGATGTTGGCAATGTCTGTGGGTTCGGTGTATTTTTTGTCATTTTGGACTAATTCTGAGCATATCTGGGAATTCCCACCCAGGTTCCTAACATAACTAAAGAAAGCCTTGTGATTATCCTTAGTGTCCTGTGCAATTTCTCTCTCAAAGCTGGCCTTAGACGATTTTATGAGTGCCCGTAGTTTTTTGCTAATACTGATCAGAGATGCCTTCCCTTTTTGTGATTTTGCTCTATCATGTAGTAGCTTCCTCCTTCTATTGTATAGTTTGTTTATGGCTGGGGTCCACCAGACAGGACATCTGCCTTCGGAGGTTTGGGACTTGGTTTTATTTGGGATTGCATGATCCATGCATTTCTGAAGGTGTTCATAGAATGCATTTATAAAGGATTTTGCAGTCTGGACCGTATTTTCCACAGGCCCAGGGGTTTTGAAGGATTCCACCTCAGTTTTGAGGAGTGTGAAATTTGCATTAGAGAAGTTTTTCACTGTGGTTTTCAGGGCAGGGGGTGGAGTCGGGATGTGAATATCCAGTGGGATTAGTTTATGGTCTGATCTTACCAATGAGGGATACACTTCTGGTCTGGAGCATAGAGTCCCCATGTTGGTGATGATCAGGTCCAGCATGTTTTCCCCTATTGTGGGAGTGGTAACAAGTTGTTCCATAGCATTTGCGTTTATAAATTCTAGGAACCTTTGGGCTAGGGTGTTAGAGCTAGAGTAATGCTCCCAGTCTATGTTTGGGTAGTTGAAGTTGCCCAATATAATGGTGTTTGGAAAAACCTTCATATTTTCCAGTGTTCTCAGAAAGGCCGAGTGGGATTCCTTGGTTTGGGAGGGTGGTCTGTAGCAGGCTATAAACTGGAAGGCAGTTTTACCCACTGTTAGTTGCACATGGATAGTCTCTGATGCTTCGTGCTGTGCCACCAACCTGGAGGTGTGGGTATCTTTGTCGAATATTGATACTCCCCCTCCTTTTGTTGTTCAGTCCAAGTTTTGGGGCCGAAAAGCGTGGTATGAGGTATAACCTGGTAGTGCTGGGGTGCTCTCGGGAGCCTTGAACCAGGTTTCTGTTACTGCACAGATATCGATTTTCCCCATGCTAAGGAGTGTTTCGAGTGCGTGCATCTTGAGGTTTAGACTTCTGGTGTTGAGTAGCATTACTCTTAGTTTCTTATCCCTTGAAGGTGGGTTTGCCTTTTGAGCCTTGCCTAAAAAAGGCACTATGGGGGTAGCAAGAGCCTTTGCCAATATCCAAAAGCCCAGGGGTGACAGGTGCAAGCCGTCCCTAGTGAAACATCGTGGCTTGTCGAGCATGTCATCCCAGGCTGACAGGCATTGGATCCCCTTTGAATGATACCAATACTTAAGCCAATTGTTGAAATTGATCATCTTGTCTTCATATTGTGGCATCATTCTTGGTGAGGGTAAGATGCTACTCAAGGTCAGGTTCATACTGACCAGGGCTACATGCTCAGAGAGCTCCTCTATGTCTGTTTTCATGTAGTCCAGGGAGGTAGGTCTCAGGTCATTCACACCAGCATGGATAATGACTGAGTCATATTTGTACTTGCCTTGGAGTGACCTGAGTGCTTGTGTTATGTGGCGGATCTTAGCGCCCAACAGGCAGCTCACCGTGACCTTCTCCTTGTTCAGCCTGGTCAGCGGGAACGTCAGTGTGCCTGATGATAGAGTCACCTATTACAAGTGTATCAGGTGTGTTGTTTAGCCTTAAGGGCTGTGACTGTTCTGCACACTGGCTTTGTGAGCTATGTGTTGCACGTGTTTAGTTTTGGGGTAGCGGTTGCTTGGGTGTCTACTTTGGAGGTGTCTGCTGCTTAGGCAGATTTTTATTTAGAGCCTCCGAGTATGTTTTTGTGTGTTTATGTGTTTGGTTTGCTGTCATGGTAGGTCTATGTGAGACTGGAATTGTAGTGAGTGTGGTTTCCTTCTCCTCCTGACTGGTTACGCCAGTACTGAGTTGAAAGAGCTTAGCCTCCAGTATGGCTATATAGTTGCATCTCTCACATGTGTTGGAATTTGTTGGGAGGAGAAGAGGTTTGTCTGTGTACATGAGGCAGTTGTAACATTGCCTCAAGATTCCCAGATTCACCAGCTGGATCAGAGAGGAGATTGACAACTGACCTTTGGACATGCTAGAATAGTATTGGGAATTCCTTTCTAATTGAAAAAAAAGGGCTAATGGGGAACAAGGTGAGGGTGTAGTGCTTTTAATTTTTTAGTTCTGACTTATATAATTGCTTTAGTGAGCAAGTGCCAGGTAACTTAAATGCAATGTGTTACAGGTAACTTAAATGCAAAAATGACAAAGAGTAACTTTCTTTCAAGTGAAACAAGGAAATAAGTACAGTAAGCAATGCAGATATCACTAGGGATCCACAGAAGCACTGAAAAGCTGTGTTTTAGGTGGAATTAGCGTTTCAGGGAAATAACAAGCAAACAAGCATACTAACAAAGCTAGATTCAGCAGGCCTGGATCTAGTCTATGCTACAGCAAACAAGGTGTACCAATTTCAGTAAGAAACAGTTCAAATATGCAGGCACTATAAGCCTTTAACCAGAAATTCCCAGCTCAGAAGGGCAGAGTCCAGCCTCTCCTCCCACAAGAGTGCAGACCACGAACCTTCTTAATGTAAAATAACTGGCCTGAAGCCCAAGTGCTTAAACCAGAACTAATATACTTTTAGAATAACAGACACTGAGCCCTCAGTCAGCAGTTCCCAACTTAGAAGGATGTAAGCTACCTGTCCTGCCACCACAGTGCAGGCCACAAACCTTCCTAATGTAAAACAACTGGTCTGAAGCCCAAGTGCTTAATCCAAAAGACTTAGAATGATAGCTACACTTTAATCAAGTTACTACCAAACAGTAATAAATACAATTGAATACTTTAAAGAATGCCTGGATTAGTGCTCAAGTTATACAAACAAAGCTAGATTCAGCAGGCCTGGATCTAGTCTATGCTACAGCAAACAAGTTGTACCAATTTCAGTAAGAAGCGGTTCAAATATGCAGGCACTATAAGCCTTTAACCAGAAATTCCCAGCTCAGAAGGGCAGAGTCCAGCCTCTCCTCCCACAAGAGTGCAGACCACAAACCCTTCTAATGTAAAATAACTGGCCTGAAGCCCAAGTGCTTAAACCAGAATTAATACACTTTTAGAATAACAGACACTGAGCCCTCAATCAGCAGTTCCCAACTTAGAAGGATGTAAGCTACCTGTTCTGCCACCACAGTGCAGACCACAAACCTTCTTAATGTAAAACAACTGGTCTGAAGCCCAAGTGCTTAAACTAAAAGGCTTAGAATGAGATACACCAAGCAGTAATAAATACAACTGAGTACTTTTAAGATGACGCAAAAGCAAAATAAAGTAGGAAGAAACACAAATACAGTAAAAGCAGATACATTTTTTTTTCAGAAAAATAGCAAAAACAGTAGTAAAAACAATTCACATGCAGTGCAAGCTGGCACACTTGAGTATGTAGCAATATTAGTCCACACACAGTTTGAAAAAATGTAATTAAATTAAAAAGGACTAAAAGCAAGTGCAGAAAGGGTTTATTAGGTAGAATGCGGTAAAGAGATGGAAAGCAAGTGCAGAAAGGGTTTATTAGGTAGAATGCGGTAAAGAAATGGGACTGGGGGAGTGTTCTATATCAAATCTACAGTGGGATGGGCACTGCAAAAGCCACCAAATTTAAACTACAACCAAGAACAGGGAGGGGGGATGGGGAAACCACTTTCAACAGAGATGTGAGGAATCAGTGTGCAAATTATAAAACCAAAAAAATATATACTGATCTCTGTATATTTGCAGAACAGTAAGAAAACAGATATCTAAGCAACAATTTAGCTCTATAATACAGAATAATACAGAAAAATATACTCAGCTCTATATATTTGCAGATAGTCTTGTAAGGCTGTCTCTCAACACACAGGTTTCACTTTAAAATGTTAAAAGAGGCAAAAGCTAAATAAGGTAATAAAGTAGGAAGAAACACAAATACAGTAAGGCAGATGAAGTGCAAATTTTTTTTTTTTTTGAGATGGAGGAAACAGAGCAGATTAAGATACTTTAGGGAATGCCCTTCCCAAGTGCTCTCTCTGTACACTGCAGAGGTGATGGGACTGGTAAGAGTATCCAAAATCAAAATATGATCTCACTGTACTCAGTTGAGTCAGCGAATGAGATGTACTACACTAAATAATGTAACACCTAAATTTGTTCTTAAAACTTGCTTAGAACTATATAATTGCTAAGAGTGTAACATGGAGCTTTTCTCCCCGGGCGTCCGCTGAAAATGGACCTGTGTCCAATCGGACCCTTCCGGTTAACAAATGTAAAATAAAATAAAATAAAAATAAAAAAGTAGGGGTTTGAATCCTGTAAATACTGACAGTGTGTGTGTGTGTGGGGGGGGGGGGGTGATTTCCTTTGTGAGGAGTAGCCTTTTTGGAGACTGGGAAAACACAATAAAAGAGGTACATCCCTCTTTGGAATGTCTAATGATGTCAGCATCCTACAAATATATCAGGAGAACAAAAAACACCCTGGAAAGCATATAGTAAGCCATGTTAATGCGTATCTCTCTAGTATCATAACATAGTTAGATAGGGGTTTGAATTCTGCAAATGCTGAGTGCTTGTATGTGCCACAGGTAGTCAATGCAGTGTGGGTTTTGCTTATGCTACAGTCTGACATATGATTAAAACAGTATGTGCATTGCACACATCGAGTATCTACATGGCAAATGAATATGTGTACATGTGACCTCAATCAGTACATGTGAAGCCTGCATACTACATGAATACATTTGTTTCCTTTGACAGATTGTGCTGCTGCTTCTCAGATCATAGGTCACATATGTATGTATGCAAAAAGCCCGGTCACTGTAGTGATCCGTGGCCAAGATCATCTGTGCCCCACACACCCATGACACGTACTATAGAGTACTGTGAGTGAGGGTAATTGCCTGGGGTATATGTCACACATGTTCATACACAACAATGACTGGCAGTAATGGACAGTCATTATAGGTGTACAACAGCCCTGTGTATATGTATGCAGGCCCTTAATGTGTTATGTGAAACACTGATGGACCCCACAATACCTATGGATATGTGGATACCAAGGGACAGATGACATAACATGTGCCTGTCTGTACACATTGGTACCCAACATACATGTTGAGGGCTACCACCTATGTGGTACTGTCGGGATAGTATATCTAGTAAATGTGGGTGACTATGCCATAGTCGGCTTACGACTATACAGCATGTATTGGACAACAGGTATCTGTCTGTATGATACCCTTGTGTAGGATATGCTTCCCATCCAGGGAATGCAGTGTAGGCTAATGCATGCATTTCCAGATGTAGATGGACATATCCCTAGTGTGTTTGCATGTACCTAAGAGGGCTATATGCCACACAGGTGTGGTCCCAGGAACGTGTGGCGGTCAATACCTCTGGTTACTGTTATAGTATAGTACCGGAAGGATCCAACTGTTACTGAGTTCCCTACAACTGTGTGTCAGTCAGGACATCATCTAATGATTGGTTATAGTCGTGCTGTTGAGGTGGTATATACTACCAGACTGCAGATCATTGACAGATATCAACAGTATCACCCACAGCATAGTGTCAACCCATGTCATACACACATGTGTACCCATGTTAGTACATATCTGTAGTAGAATGCATACTGGCCATCGAAAGATACCAGGAGATGTTAACAATGTGTACAACAGGGTGTGCCACACATCCCATGTGTCCACTATGCATGTTCATGCAGACAGTGCGCACATAGCATGTTCACAGATGTACACCTGCTAATTTGTAATGCACACATCACACACGTACTGTCCACTCACTAACACATGCTGGCAACACTGTACACTTCAGCCAAGTGGCACATGGGTGGACAATACATACTCAGACCTAACACTGGTGTAAACAATGCTACAATGACTATCAGAACTGTGATGCATAATACCTGCTCAGATATACCTACAAGGATATCAGTACACTTTCCTGTTGGCAACTTGCTACTATTACTACACTGCTATAATGTCACCCTGTGCATCAGCACCATGTTAGCCTATTCCTGCATCAATGTGACGGATGACAGGAGGTGGCACAGGTGTCATCATATGCACAGGGTGTGTTGTTGGTTTGCCAGAGCCCGACATTGACCCATCCAATCGACATGTCTGTGTGTGTGTGTGTGTGTGTGTGTGTGTGTGTGTGTGTGTGTGTGAGGGACAACAGTACAGCATGGGCCAATGTTGATGTAATGTGTGTGTGTATGCGTGAGCCCAAGTTGTTTGGTTAATGTGTGTGTGTCTGCATGCACACAACTCCACCATGTGGCTGCCATATACGGACAGTTGTGGGACAGCCACAGACTGTACCTGCTAGGCCATACAAATCACTGTCTCTGGCCACAGACACGGTACCTGTGCCTGGCAGGGGTGCTATGGGTAGTATCGGGTACCAACCCTGACTGGGTGCTATCATCAGAGGCAGAGGTATGATGACTGGACCTATGTCCCTGCTGGGACTGACCAGTGCCACATGCTTGTGGTCTAGTAGGATGGTCAATGGACAAGCCAGCCCCAGCATTACTGGGGCTGGTACTGCCACTACGGGAGCGGCTGTGATCCGTGGTCCATCTGCGATGACTGCCAGCTGATGCTGTTGCTGGCATGCATCCACATCAGCTTCCCATCCATCCCACACAGTCCTGGCTCATGGCTAATACATTGTGGAGGACATCTAATGTCTCCCTCCAACGGCTATCAATGACCTCAGTGCAATTCTGGATGGCACCGGCAAGGTCACGGATGCTGTCATTGATAGCAGTGTAATGGGCCCTCTGTGCCCTTAGTCCCTGTCGGATGTACCATTCCATACGTGCCTGCATTACAGCCCGGAACATACTGGAGGTTGTAATACCTCTGGGGGCACGTCTGCCAGGGGCAATACAACCAGTGGTGCTCCCCTGAGAACCACTGGACATCTGCCTATGGGGTACCGTTCCAGTAATCCAGCTATGGCTGCTGTGAGGGGATACACGTGCCATGGGTACCACACTCTCCTGGTCAATGCCGACTGTATGCTGTCGCTCAGCTAAGGCCATTGGTGATGAGGGATGTATTGGCAGAATGAGTGTGAGTATAGATGGGGTTGAATGCTGTGTACTGTCGATTGGTGGACCAACGACAGACCCTGACAGACCTTCCTGTACCACAATCCATGTCTCATCATCTCCACTATTAGTGGCAGTGACATCAGGTTCCCTGCTGCATTCAGACACCCCTAACTCAGCAACTGTGGAAGGAAGACAGGAAACACACTTCACAATCTGTACATGATGTTAGCACACATGCTCACATGCACACATGCACACATGCACATATGCACACATGAGCACATGAGCACATGCACACATGACCACAAATACACTGCTCACCACAGCACATACACACACACACCAGCAATCCAACACTTACACAATAGTGGGTGAAGGTGGTTGACAGTATCACAGGGCAAACAGTCACCTCACACATGTCAGCATGCAGAATATGTGTTGCTCAAGACCATGCAGTGCAAGTGTTGACAGCCCTATTTAATGGCATTATACATGGCTGTGATGCATGTGTGTAGTTGTTCAGTGATTGTCTACACCCTGGAACACAATGTGTACATGGACACAACATTGCTGTGCAAGTATTATCTGCTCTGCAATGTCCTGTGCACCATCACTCAATGGTATACATGTCATGGCTGTTTGTGTTATCTGTGTGACACATAGATTGCCATGTCTGCTTACAGTGCCTGCGTCCATAGTGAATAATAGTGGGCACAGGTGTAGCAAATACATGCAATGTACAGACATGGGATGAGTGGTGCATGCAGACATGAAGGAATCCCAATCCTCGACATGGCCATTGTACAGTGGTTATGGTGAGTGTGGGACATATTGCAGATATGTCGGTGCCAGCCATGACATGGCATGCTACACGACTGCAACATTAAACACCACACATACCCAATGTGTGTCATGTGACCTATACACCCAATAGCATTCCAGGACATATATGTGACTCTTTGTACAGATGGCGACGGCTCTGCATATTGTGTATACTGGCATATGTAAGCACACACACAACATACTATGCATATTGTGTATAGGTGCATATGTTTGCAAACACACAACAATGAGGCGCAAAGCAAAGACCGCTATGTGTAGTACTGTGGTCACTGTAACTGGATGGGGTGTACTACCATGTGCCATCATCATCATCATCATCATCATCATGCATCTTGTGGTCACTCACGGCTACTACTGTGTGACAGACCACCGTCTAACATGCTGTACCTGAACTGCAGTGCCGTGGCTACGTTCACTATTACACAGCCACTTTGTACATGGGTGTATGAGGTGCACAATAGGGAGCATTGCCTAACATGACTGTGTTACGTGTTGAAGAGTGTTGCACAGCCCCATGATAGGCCTCTACCCCTGAGGTACATCATGTGTGTGTGGATGACATGTGGGATACTGAGGTGCGACCTTACAGCAGGTGTGTGGTTACGCCATGTGTAGCATGTCTTTGTGTACTGTGTATGATAACCGTGTTATGTTGTGTACAGGTGTTGCAACTATGTCAATCCAATGTGCAGTACGGGGTTGCCACAACTGTGTCTTATACTCTGTGTATTGCATGTCAGTGAGGCAGCTACTGACATTACTGAGATGTGCAATGTCTTACAGCAAACATGCACGTCATGCATTATGTGTAGGTGTGTTATGTTTACATGGCCTACACCTCACCTATGACATGCATATTTCATTACCAACATTGCAGTTATAACACACTCACCAGCATGGATCTGCTACCCTGCTGTCACACCAGCGGGACCAACGAGAATATGATAGAGTTAGTCAGTGGCCACAACTGTGGCATTGCTACAGTGGGTATGCTAAACTGCAGTATAACAGCAGTCAACAGTCACAGGTGTAGAGATATTATTCGAAATATCAGTATTGCACAACACTAGGCAGCAGAACTGCTAAACACACAGTACACATCTCACGTAGACATAATCTAACAATACAGTTAACTGTCGTCTACAGATAGGGCATGTTACCTGCTTGCTCCAGGTGGACGTGCTTGGTGGCTCCAGCCTCCATGACAACACATGTCAGAGGTTGATGCTGCTGCTGTCGAGGAGTCACCATGCTTAGGAGCAGCTCCTCCACTCTGGTGAGAGGAAGATGAATGGCCACCCCACCACCTGTAGCATGCTGTTGTCTTTGGATATCCACGCCGCCGGACATGTCTAATTAAATCACTGCAGTGATGGGGTACCTGCTCATATGTCCAGTTATGGATGCCTATGTCATTTACTTGACAAACAAGTTCCTGCCACAGTGCAGTCCGCTCCTGTTGGTGCTGGCTGCTTCTGGAGAACAGCATTGTGTACTGCTGCAATAGGCTTTGTAGTATCACATCTTCCTCATCCGCTGTGTATGATGGATTGCGTTGGTGGGCCATCTGGCTGAAAAAGATATGAACAATATGTGTGAGCGAGTCCTGTGGCACACTTTACACCTTTAACCACAGATATCACTTTACTGATATATACCATCCTATTGTCTGCTAGAGGTTACACACATTCAATACCACTTATTGGTTCTCAGGCCACAACTAACTAACAGTGCCTGGCACACTCTATATATCACACCACTATACAACAGTACCCGACACACTGTTTGTGACACATTGCACAACCTCAAGACAGGGGTGTATATCACACTAATGCATGAACAGAGATGTCATCCATTGCAATGGATGTAAAGTACAGGTACAGTAGTACCAGTCAACCACCCTAGTCATTGATGCCATAGCCCTGCCTAACAGATGTATACAGTTGTTACTATAGGTGGCATACTGCTGTAACAGAGTATATATGTTGCTGGATACACACATATACCCCGTAACACACATATGATTGCAGCCATTGTACAGGCATGATTACACACGCATCAGACAAACATACAACACACCACGGTATGCCAACACAGATGAGCATTACCTGTGTACCATACAGTACTGTGTGCCACTACTTACACACCCCTATGCCTGAGTTTTGTCCTCTGTGCAGACTACAGGAAATTCTGAATTCAAGAATTCTGTGAAGTCAAGTCAGATTGACGAAAGCACTTAATTTCTGTGATTTATTAAAGAAGATTTTGGACTTGCAACAGTAGTGCTTTTTTACTTGGTTCATTTGTTCTTATTGAGCACTATTGCACCATATATCTGTGGTTCATCAGACTACAGGAAACACAGATGACAGTGTTTCCAAGCAATGTGAACACACACCAAACTAAGCTGTTTAGGCCTACAGCGTCTGGTAGTACTACAGTTCATATGGGAGTTGGAGTCACCAGCGGTACCACTCACTAAGCATACATGTATTGCGTTAGCCTACAATGAGACATCACATTCAACAAGGAACTACGTCACATCATATGCCGTACTACTCTGTCTGCCTAAAAGTACATTACACATCATTTGCTGTCCTCACAGCTAGGATAGACACTACCATGTCAGATACAACTTCACACTAAGCTATCACACCTTTACAGACCTTGCACACATTCAGTGTTACACTTAATCAACCTCACATAGCAGGTATTGCATTGAGTACATGTGTAAGTGCATAGTGTCATAGGTAGGTAATATGCTGTTGGCCTAGGGCCTATGGCAGACTAGCCATATGCTACCCTGGCCTTTGACACACATGTACTTTGATTTCACTTGCCCCTGCCAACCAGAACCACAGAGGTGTTTCCTGGGGTGTATTACCAATCTCCCACACAATCATCAGGGGTATTTATGACAACTGCTAATGAGGAGCCTTGTTTGCTATTGCTAGGTGGTCTATTCCGGTGTATGTCATATCTCTGAGGTGGGATCCTATCCCTCCAGCATGTGCTGTTTAGTGAGCTGACAAGGTTTAGGGCCCTAGAGCGTGTATCACGGAGGGATTGTGATATGTTGCCATGGTGGTTGTCACTCAGCTATGGGTGTGACATACCTCTGTATATCCGGCAGAGGTCACCTCTGTGTGACCAGTATGCAATACAGTGTAGATGTGGTTTTGTGAGTCAGTCTGCATAGGGCATCTGTTTGCAGCCAGTATTACCCTTTGGGAGGTATGTCTGTGGATTTTCACCTGGTGTAGTTGTCATGTGAGGTACATACCACACAGGGCATTGTGATGGGTAGAGGGGAACACTGCCCTATATTTCTATAGCTGACACACCTGTTGTCATGACACATAACACAGAGACTGATTACAGGTGTAGTGTGGCACTGTCTTCATCAAAGCGGAGGCTACTGTCCACCTGTGTCCTATGTTCCCTTATCACACCTTCACTGTTAGGTAGATCTCTACCTATGTGGTAGTTAATGGGTACAGTGTTTTGGAAAGGATGAATGGCACTGCAGTATCAACACTTGTCTACAGTCCATGCTTTGGTCACCACACACATGTTGCAGTACATATGACCCTGTGTCACTCTGTCTCTCCCTTTCTCTCTATATGGCTATATATCTATCTATCTATATATATATATATATATATATATATATATATATATATATATATATATATACATACACATATCTATACACATACATGTACAGATCCATTGCTGTACACATGGATGTACATATAGGCACATGTACAGTCCACCTTTTGTGGTGGGGATACCACTTATGCAACAGTTGAGGGATGTACAGTTACGTGATTATATTGCACAGTGTTGTACAGAAAGCATGTGGGTGTCCTCAGCCCATGTAACATTAGCAGGCCTCACTGGCTGTAACACAGCAGATCTGACAAATCAGTCCCATAGCATTTAACCACCACATGACATATATCAGCACTGCATGTGGTTTTCTAGGCCACACACTACGACCTACATAGATATATGCACATATCAACCTTCAATGACAGATATCTGTCCACCCTTCACTAACAGTTGCAGTATGTCCCTTGCCCTATGCACATGTGCTTATATAGATAGATATGTACTGCTGCCACACATAGATGATTTGCAGTGTGTAGAGTACTCTACAGGAACATCTACTACATGCCAACACATACATGTGAGTTACATACCTTACATTTGTATTTCCCTGCTCCGTGTGTTACGGTTTTGTAGGTTTTTTTTTTTTTTTTGGTTGTTTGTTTTGGGTTTTCCCCCTCTATTTCAGTTTATCTCTCAGTTTCTCTCTCTGTTGTGTCTCTGTCTCTGTCTGTGTCTGTCTCTCTCTCTCTCTCTATCTCCCAGCACCTGCAATGATATAATTGCATATGTGGACTGCAGGTACAGCCTGCTTTTCTAGGTATCTGCACTTGTGCATGTGACAGCCTCTACACCAATTGCTGCTCACCATTCAATGATTGCATGCAGCCTGCTGTGTGGTGATTGCATTACTCACTGTGATTGCAGCCCACTGCTATAAAATGCTAGGTTAGGTAGGCGTAGCTCTTTCAGCTGTCCAAGGTGGGGCCCATGCTTGTTTGCTCTGGACACCGTTGTGTCAGTCAGAAGGTTGGTATATGTCTCTTATCTGAATCTAGGGTTGTAGCCGGTTATATGCATGTTGTATTCAAACCTGAATGTTGCTGCTTCCAGTACACAGTTCTCAGTGTAGACATGTATTCACCCCTCCAAATGCTAACACAGGATACATTGGAGTATGTACTTTATTTCTGACTTACACACTTAACTTCCATACAAATGTGGTTATTGCACTGTATTCCTGTGGCCAGTATTTATCCTGGTCTGATACTGTGTGGTGTTTGTAAGGTGCTACTGTAACATTATGCCCTGCTAGGATGGCTGGTTCTCCTTTCACAGTCATGTCATGCAATTTCACAACAACTGCTGGTAAAGACCCACAGAACAGGATTTGTGTTATACCATTCCTGATTTCCATTTACATTCACTCATTGAAATGCATGATATATTTATTTCAGAACCATGTTATTTGTATATCTGCTGTGGCTTAGTGGTAATGCATGCAGTCTATTGTGTCAATGGTCTGGGGTTCGAGACTGGTAGAGGTTTTTTCTTTTGCTGCTCAGCAGAACAAGGGCCCTGCCATAGAGTGACTAAGGCACTTTTAAGCAGTTGTAAGCGGGTTTGCGTGGGTTTGCATGATGGTTAGCGATGCTTAGCTACGCGCACACATGTGCACACTCGCTTAAACCCGCTTACTACCGCTTAAAAGTGCTTAATCCCATTAACCACCATGCTAATTTCTTTTAAAGAAAAGAAAATGGGGAGATAGGAAAGTGGTGAAAAAGGGGGCACAAAGAGGGACAGACAGTAGGTAAACAAGCTCGGGATGTGCAGGACGGGTGTAGGGAAGGTCCATAGCTGCCCATTTCTTTACCAGCAACAGCTGTGAATATGCAATAAATTTGGAGTGATATTTGAAACCTTCCACCCATGGGAGAGGGGTGAGGACAACAAAGTATGTTGTACTGCCAATTATAATTATCAGTTTACATGTCCAATGGACACGTGTGCAAAATGGGAAGCTATGTATGGGGCATAACTTTTTTGTGGGTACAGATTGCCCATTTTTTTTTTCAGGTGAGAGTGGGAAGTGAGGTAGAGGAAGTAGGTATGTCCGGTGATGTAGGTTGGGGAGGTAAACAGACAAGACAGACAAGATGCATACAGGGGTGGTGTATGACACATGGGGTGGGTGAACACAATTGACGGGGTCAGATGTTTGGAAATTGCAAGCCCATGAGCCCACATATGGTAACAGTGGAACTGAGATCCCCACCCATGAGCAGTCACCACTGCACCTTCACAGCCTTGAGGGTGGCTATGCTGGGGGCTGCGTAGGATGGGCAGGTTCACCCGTGAGATGCACCACTCTCGCCTCGAGCTGGTGTAGGGGATCAGTGACTGAATGCTGGATCTCCCTATGCACCACAACCCGGACCCTTCGAATGGTGACAGGTGGCCCTTCTCTGCCCACGCTTGCATGGGGGGGGGACAAGCCCCACCCCCTGCAGCGCTTCCACCCGAAGGTGGCACAGGACCAATGGAAGAGGGGAGCCTGGGCTGGGCACCAGACCTGCTGGTGCCAGGTGCACTCGGCAGCTGAGGAGGGACAGGTGGGTCTGCTGGGACCGGCCTTCCCATACGTTCTGTGATTAGGTGTGTTTAATTACAACATAAACAACAGCATTCCAGATTAGTTGTAACAGCATGCAGTAATATTCCCATTAACCCAACACACCAAGGTTCCAACAGTTGAACAGCAAGCATAACACATGCATATATTGAACCACAGTGGATATTCTAACAGCATGCAGAGAAGTTTGTTAGCAACAGACCACCATGATTGTGGTGTTTAAACAGGGCACATGCATCAACATGAATGCAAATATTTATAGAACAATAGGACATATGTACCAACAAATTTTAAGATTACACATACCCATTGAGGTGTGAAATTGCATGGTTTATGCACATACAGTAGGGTGTAGAAAAAAAACCTCGGTTAACATCTTATAATTGCCTTTTAGTCTACACTATATTCCTAGTGACTGCAGATGTCTATCCCCTACATGTATTATTACACTTGCCACCATACATTAGGTTGTGTAATGGGTTTGGCTAGTCCAATATATGCCTGACCTATATCTGACATACTATCTGTCCAGGATGCAGATGTTACTGCTACATATTTCTTGACTGCATTTCTCTTTCTTTACCTACATATCTGGGATGTTTTCACATGACATTTTCACTTCAATTTGTACAGAACCCTGCATTTCTTGACACACACTCACATTTCTGGGGATAAACTAACATGCTACACGTGTGCCATGTTTACTTATGCATGCCAGCCAGTAACTGACTGTTGCGGACTGTATATATGCTTCACAGCTACTAGCACTTCCATCACCCACTTTATATGGGACTGCACAACTCTAGGTTTCTAGCACTTTTTCAAACAGTACTATTTGTATAATGCAAGGGTACAACAATATTTCAAACTCTGTGACACAGACACACTCCGGGTTTTAGACCTTTATTAATGGCATTGCACACTTTTCCACAAGCTCACTCCTTTATTTGTTTTAACGGTGCATATGGCAGACATGTTCAAGACATATTATACCTTTATTAATAGGTTAGAACACTCTTTTTTTCAGGCTCACTCATTTATTTTATATGACAGTGCCTGCAGAGATAGTATTCCAGACATATGTCATCTTTCTTAATGGGTTACTACACTCTTTTTTGCCTCTCTGACATTTTTATCTGACAGTACATGCAGAGGACGTATACAGGCAATTTTATGGCTATATTATTGGACTACAACACTTTGTTTCATGCTCTCTCCCATATTTTATATAACAATACATGCAGAATGATCACTAACCTGCCTTGTGGTGCAGCCTTAGCAGCCTATCAGCATAGGCTTGCTGATTTGCAGCACGGTCACCTACAGCTGTAAAGTGAATGAAGGGATATTGAGACATACCTATCCATTATACATACTCAATTATCAATTCTTACATACTGCATTCCATGGCTACATACTCAGTTGTGGGGCATTCTGCATCCCACGGGCCTCCTGTATCCATTGGTTCAGGCGGTCCTGCTTCCATCTCTTCAGGTCTGCATGGTGGTGATGGATCTGCTCACCAGTATGAGGAACGCCTGTGGCACTGGTGAGGTCATGAACTAACCGGTTCCAAGCCTCTGCCTTGTACTCCAACCCTTGGAATTGGCCCTGCAGGAGTCTTGACTCATGATGGTGGACAAAGAGCCAAACCATTTATTTCGACTCCTCGATGTCCCAACCTTGCGCTTGGAAGCGTGTTCCCTCTCCGACACCAGCCATTCTAACTGCAGATGTGAGCTACAATCAGTTATGGCATGTATTCCCACCTATGGGGCTTAAATATGCTGCATTTCCTGCACTTTTTGTGATTGGCCATTTTTTTAAATTCTCAGCTGACTGGAGACCTGCTTAGTAATGGTTAAACTACCATTAGTAAGTATATGTCTGTTAACAGTGGCTGTTTCCCCTATGTTATCATAGCTTAGTGGTTTTGTACTTTGCTTGTGATGCAGAGTCCTGGGTTCGAACCTTGCCATTCATTTTATTTTCATACTGTCCAGACAGGCTAGGGGGTGTGGCTGCATTTAAGCAACTTTGCTCTACATTGCTCCTCGGTGCCCTACGGTGCCCTGGTTGGCACGGCTCACATGTCCGCGCAAACAGATTGCGCTCGTTAAAGTGCTATTTCGCTATGGGCACCTCTATTGCGCTGGGTTAACCATTATTAAACTATGGACAACTCTATTGCACTAGGTGAAACACTGCTTAACTGCAGGCAATTATATATCAGGATCATTTAAAATATTTATTTTGTTCACTGATACATTGGCCATTTCACTGCATTTTACTACTATTTACACATATTTTTGTCTGGTATTATTTCATATACTGATTTAAAAATAAATACAAAAGGGAGTGGTGGGACTCGAACCGTGAATGCCTCTTCTTTGTGCAAATGCCCTACCATTACGCTATTCCATGTGATTTGCATAAGCATTCTTTCTTATGTTCTTCCATGACAGAATTGTTAACTCCAGTTAAGCAATGTGCACACCCGAGCACACACGTGCAAATACAGGCAGCTATTTTGGGTATTTAAAAAATAAAATTAACTTTTTACTTTTTATAACTGTGATGGGGGTTTAGAATGTCAGGGAGTGTGGTGTTGGGTGCAAGGACATTTGAGCGGACTCAATCTTGTGTATTTGCTTTTACTTTTCAATCACTTGCTGGGGCGTGGACATTTAGACTGCTCGACAGTCGGACACGCCCCCTGCTTTCTTACACGGTCCGAGTACGAATTACGGTTGGGTCAGCATGCCCTCATGCATATTCATGGCACGCTGACATCATACCGTTCAACTGCAGCCTCCGAGCAAAACTTATTAAGTCTTACACGGAGGATTCGTGAATCCGGGGGACTGACTTTTATGGGAAAATAAGATTTTAAGAATTTGCTCTTTCATTGCTGATGGTCATTCCCATCCTAATTGCTGAATGTAAAGGGCATGGACCAGATGACAGTCTTCTGGGATCTGACTCACGTCTAGCCTAAACAAACAGTAAAACAGTAAATAAAAAAATAAAGTTTGTAAATGAAAATATTATAGCAGAGTGTCTGGAATAGCCGTTCTGTTCAGTTTATCTTAAAGAAAAAGATTGAACAGAACAGAGGTTTCAGGGGTTGTGCTGTAGTGTCTTAAGTTTTTTTTTTTTTTTTTTTCTGAACTGTCTGTTAAATAGACTAGTTAAAATAATGCCCCTTGAATTATTCAAATAAGTTGCTAGGAAATATAAAATTGAGGGCATCCAGCAATTGCACTCAGTGTTTCGTATTTTTAAAGTAAATCATTAAAAATGAATTATTATACTTTCTTCAGAAGTATGCAGAAGCAAAATGCAGCGTTGTTTGGGGAAACAGAGTTTAAAAACATTACTGTAAGTAAGACGGACCTTTGAGAGTGACCTTTAAACAAAGAAGATAAGTTTGCTGTTTTCTGTTTATTAGAGCTAAGTGCTTTAATAGCTTACAGTTCTGCAGAGTATGTGGGCATTATTTTTTTAGCCCACAGGTATATGCAGTTTGATACTTCAATCTCAATGATTTACAAATATTTTCCTGGATACCTGGATTTTATTATGCAATTATTAGTTATAAAACTATAAAGTACAGAAAAAGTGATTCTCATATTCTCATATGGCAGAGAAAATACATAAAGATGGACATTCTCAAAAGTGTTTCATTGATTTGCTTGCAATACAACACAAGAAAAACAAGGTTAATTTATTATTATTTTTTTATATATTTTATCCATATATAAATTGAATGTTTAAGGCAAAAGCAAACACCAACACATTTTACTAAGCTAGGAATTCTTAGTCTGAAATATGCATATTTTTTTCTTTGCTCTGCACTTTTTCTAAGAAATAAGCAGATTGATACAGTCCTCACCCTGCCATCCACATTATTGTCTCCTGAGTACTCAGATAAAAGTTATTGCTTCCCATCACACTATTTGTTATATTATTACAAAGACAAAAATAAGTGCTATGCTATTTTCTTCTTTCTCCTTATGGATTTATATGTGTTTCTTAATTGCATAAAGTACTTCCCCCAATGGGTACACTGCACTCTTGGGACCATGACTTTTTATAGCATGTCCTGAAGCAACATCATTTGCAATAAAACTCATTAGTATTAAACCTACTTCTACAGTGTTCAGCACTTTGGCAACAAGAGAATTACTGCATTAAATAGCATAATTTCAGTAACAAAGAGTCCTTTCTGCAAGATGGAAATATAGTGGTATGCATGAATAATAATAATGTGACATGTTCCTTTAAGATACTATGCAATAAGAGAGAACAATTACCTTACCTTACCAATAAGACATTTAAAGAGTTAGCACTTCACATTACAACTGGTGTAGCAACTTTCCGCAAACTGTAGTTGTGCATATACACTGGCATTCAACACCACGTATCAACTACAATTTAGTTCTGTAGGGCAAACTCAAAAAACTAACTAAAGAAATAAACAGATGTCTTTTACAGGAGCTAATGTAAATAAACAGATGTTTTCTGCAACCATTAATGGCTTCTACTTCCTAACCTAAGAAGCGGTTGTCCGCAATGGATTATGCACAACTCTACACATAATACACTTTTCAAGTTCTTTTCATTTTGCTATGTCATTATAAAGATGAACTAAAATGGCTTGCACATTGTGCTATAACAATGCCATTGCAGTTAGACAGAATGGGAGGTTCCCATGAGAATCTCCAATTACAGGACAATCTAACCAATATAGTTTAATCTTAATTATTTAAAACATGAGACAGTGCTTGATAAACCTGCAGTGCTGATTTTATGCAGTTGCATTGTGCATTTTATTAGATGGAGAACAAGACAGAAGCTTCAACCCATATGAGTTGATAACATGCATCTGTAACTTGACCTACCTGCTCTGCTCACATTCAGTACTGCCGATTAAGTAGCTGATTCTTCTTAATAGCCTATTTATTGTCATACTTAATGATAATCATTCCATGTATTCTTGACCACTACTCCTGCTTATGGACACATTATTTCCATAGAAAAGGTGTACTACTCACCCAGCACTAAGTTAAATCATATGTTCTGATGTCTTTGTTGAGGTATCTATATTTCATCATCAAAATGTGACCTTCAGTTTTCTTTCATCTCTTTTTACATGATAATAACCCCTTCAAATAGGTTTATAAAACATTTGTTTTATTTCATCAAGAGCACTTACAGAGTTTCATTCTTCAAGACAATACATTTTTAGCTCTTTAACTATGTCATTTTGTGATTTATTCCAATGACTTTACACTATTTGTCTTACACTGCTTCCATCCTGCCTATGGTTCTAGAAAGTTTAACTCATTAGAACGGGTCTCATGGTACTTCCATAAACACATATGTTGAATCTGATAAAAATGAGGACAGGGTTTCAAAACATGTTCTTTTCTTATAGTTCAGATAAGAAGAAGCAACAGAAAAAAGAAACTTCCAACTTTTTGTTCAAAAAGCAAGTATTTGCATTTGCCCCCTACCAGTTGAGATGTCTGTAGTAATTATATTAAGTGGTCAGTGATATAAAGGATGACTAAGGGCTTTCCCCTACATAAAAATGAATTACAATTAATTTTTATTCTTATTCTCCTGATCATTTTTTTGATATGTATAACCAAATGTTTGTTATTTTACAGACAAAATCATTAGAACTGCATGTAGTACTTCTTGCATGTATTATCAAGTGGTCACACATTTTTAATTCCATAACCTTTTCTTTCTCACTTTCACTCTCCATCTCTGTAAACACCTTTGTTGCTCTCTCTCTCTTTTTCTGTCTCACACTGCTTGCTTTCGGATATTATATATGGTTGCTCAGTGTTATGTTATATAATTCTTGTTACTGCAGCTTACATTCCACTTGCATATACCTTTTTCATTTTCACAGATGTATTATTCTCCCTTATTTCATATATAACTTACATGTTTTATCTCTTTTCTACAATATTATTAAGTCTTAGATACTCCTGTCTAAACCTATTGGGTATCAACAATGTTAAATAGCTTTCCTAGATAATAAAAAATGCATACTTTCTTTAAGTCCTCTGATCACAGACCACAATCTTTTCATCTCAATGAACTTTCTTCATTTAGGAATTTAGTAGTCTTTTTACTTTGAAAATGATTTATCCATACTACTGTTTATAGAATGCATTTTAAGGATGGCATTCATAGTTTGGGGCAACATAGGAATTAGCAGTGAATAACCCCACTATGCATATATGCAAATAAGCTAAGCACAGGCTATTCATGCTGAAAACACTCCTTCATATGGCTAAACCATAAGACACCTAAAGTTAAGCATTAACTACATCTGAAGTACTATGTATAATCTATAGGCTTTGTATTACTTTGTATGTATTCGGATATTGCAGATGGACATAGCTATGTGTAAAGTTGATAGCATACATGAGAAACCTCTTTATGTGGTGCAGTGATTAGCATTGTTGCCTCACAACAAGAGGTTCTCCAGTTTGATTCTAGGCTGGGGTGCCTTCTGGGTTGAGTCTACATGTCCTCCCTGTGTTTGTGTGGGTTTCCTCTGGGTGCTCTGTATTCCTTCCATATTCCAAAGACATGCATCAGGAGAATTTCTCCCTGGGCCTCCACTGAAAATGGGCTCTGTTCCAGTCAGACTTTACTGGTAAACAAACATTATATAGCCAAATAAATAAATAATGTATATGGTGATGGCATGGAAAAGTAGGAAAATTTCACAAAGAATCACAAATTGGTAAGAGAATTCTTCATTATCATACAGCATTTTACATAATTTCTTATTTATATTTCTTTTTGACTTAATTTGCTTATGTTTATTTGCAATCCATAAGTAGCCTTTATGAACTGCAGTTTTGATGAGCTCAATCACAGACTGAGTGGATCGCCTTAGTGCATTCATGTAATGACTATGAATACCACCCTAAGTCTTGTTTGAAATTGCCTTGCTGATCTTTCTTATGGTATTATGTCAAATGCCTTAGTTTACTTAATCAACCTTTGTCTAGTGCTCCTTTCTGATCCAATATTCTGCCAGATTACTCAACCGACCACATTAGGCTTCCGAGTATCATTCACTCAATATGGGTGCTGGTTGCCTTGTCTCATATGCCCCATTTCTTCTTATATACTGTAATCTACCCTTTAACAGTGAGTCAACTCTTTTCCCACTAGCTGGGGTTAAAGAGACAGGTCAATGGCTTTTGTCCACCCTCTTGCTCCCACTCTTGTGAAGGGAGAATATATATGCCTTTCATAGCCCAAGGATGTCTTGCCATCATTCCATGTTTTTTTTTTTTTTCAGGAAATAGTAAGTTATGGGTATTATCAGTTTTAATCTCAGTTGTCTAAGACTTCAGGAGTGAATTATGTCATAGAAGATTGTGTGCTGTTAGTCTGAGGAGTTGTTTAAAGGGCCTCTCTTCTCTGGAAGGACTAGGAGAAAACTTCTTAAATCTGGCACTTCTAGTGACTGAAGTAAATACAAATCACTTCTCTTTCACTGTGAAGAGAAAGAGTAAGTAATAATGGCTTCCTTTCTCACATTTCTTTCTTCCCAACCACCTTTTCATTTTGTTTGTCATCATTATCACCTCATTCCCTTTCTATCTCTCTTCTTAACTGCCTATCCTATCGTCAGTTTGGAACATGTTGAACCATCCTTCTCGATGTTCTGGTTGGCAGTGTTCTTCGGTATCATCTTCTGTGTCTTCTTGTATTTGGTGCTTTTTGAATACTTTTATAACATAACATTATTGAAGAATCTACATCTTTTTTTACCATTTTTGAGTTGTATATTTATCTCCCACGAAAGACAAATGCTTTTTCTGTCATAGCAGTTTTTAGTGCACCCTCATTGCTTATTAGTGCACAAACATGACTTTTTATTAGAACATTTCTGATACTTTGTCTTGTTTGTTGAAATCTACCCTAGTGGTATCTGAACGTTCACTTTACTTGGTATTGCACTCTAGTCAAGATGATTGTGAACCACACATTTTAGTGAACATTTGCTCCAGATCTATGACCTGTCTTTCCCTATGTATTTCAGAATACCAGTTACTTTTTTCTTTCTTCTTTTTCTTTATTTATTTTTTTTACTAGTTCTTCTACCTCTTTAGATTCTTGTTGAGTCTTATTCCCTTATATATTTATAAAAAAATGCATGGTCACAAAAAATGATTTTTCAATGTATTTTGTAGTTTGGCCTTTCTAACTTCTAATGTTAAATTATTCCATAGTTTAGAACTGTAACATCGAAGAAGGTTTCTATCTTTTTCAGGAAAATTGTCTTACATCATGGTGATGCTGTGCAAAATGTTTTTATGTAATACTTCATCATTCGGTGTACTGACCAGTCAAATTACATCTAGTGAATCTATAAAAGACTGAATGTAAATTTAAAGCTCCAGAATCTAATGATTTCACAGAAGACATCTATACAAGACACTTTTAATATTCTTTCTAACTTAGAAATAGTTTTGCATTCATAAGCACAAAATCCATCTTCGTACATGATTACAGCTTGTCTAAGGTTCAAAAACATGGCTGTTAAAGCTTATTTATGATCAGAAATAATTACATGCAATATTTCTAATCAACAAGTTTATATTTGTTAAAAAATGTAGTCCTAACCATCACACCCAAATCTTGTTATAGCTTATGGCTATAAGTTATTATTTCATCCAAGGTGCATAACTTGTCAAATATTTATTTGGATTTATATGATTGTTTAGGTCCCATTTATACTCTAAATGTAATAAGACCATACATTTATTTGACCATCACTTGTTTCAACACTAGTCAATTTTACATCATCAGCAAACTGCCATCTATACATTTTTTTTTGAAGTTGGCATTGTACATTTTTCTGTAGTTGTCATTGTGGCCATCAACTTGTGAAACTAAGTGGATTGCAACACAGACCCCCAAGGGTACCTATGGGTGGGTACTAAATTCCTTAAGTGATTTCAGTATGCACATTTCTATTGTAGGAACACTTATTAATCCAACCAATAACATTTATGTATTTATATGTTTAAAATGGCCCAGAAGGGCAACTAGTATAGCAATCATTTATGAACCTATTATGTCTAATTGGACAAACACATTTTTCAAGGGAGACCAGGAAGAAATGTTCCAACGGATACATATATGATAATGCTTGACAAAAAAGCTACATTACATAGATAGTTCTTAAGACATCTAGATACAAACAGGTAGCAATTGTTTGGTAATATTATAATGGTTAGTCTTATTGCAGGGAAAATTAAGAGTTTCACACTCCTGCACACTTTTTGAGGGTGTGTCAGGGACCATCTGCCTCCCAAAAATGTAGGAATTACATGACATAGGAGATAACCTTCAAACTGGTTTTAGTATCAAATGCTTGTAACCCAACTGTGCCTCTGAGTAAAAGGTTGTCTGTAATTCATATCAAGGACATAAAAATGAAATATACAAACACATATCTAAATAAATCCAAATGGCATTGCATTCATGTTAGAAAATCATAAAAAAAGAGAATGTTGCTCAGAAAAGTAAAAGAAGAAACCAAGCTGCACATATTTACTGTATTGGAAGGGTGACTTGATTGCCTTATATTCACCAATGCAAGATGCGCACAAGGGGAATTTGTAATTTTTTGTGATTTTGTCTTTCCAGATGGGTAGTTTCTAGTTATTATAGAATCTAAGGACACATTAAAGTCTCCAGCTATTATTATTTTATCATCATTGTAGATCAGAGTGTGTGATATACCCTTAAGAAGCTTTCCAGTCAGCAGGCAAGTGCATATAAGTACTGAGCATGTGCAAGCAAGAGTGCCATTTTATAGTGGGCAGTCAAGATGTAGGTATGCGTGTATATGTTACTCAGTCAGTTTGCTTAAGTTTAATGTTCCTAATATCCACCCTGATGTGTTTCTATAAAATAAAGTAATTAAATGAACACCCAGGCCTTATTGTCTTATTCAGATATATAAGATGAGCGACAATCATTACCACCAGGTGACTCTATGACACTAAATAATTCACTAAAAGAGGAGGGATCATTGCACTTAGGATCATAGATATATCCTAGAGTCCATAATTCTTTCAGGGAGGAGAATAGTCATATAACTCATTTTTCTTACTTATATGCATGCTTTTTTTCACAGATGCAGATTAAGTGTCGACTTTATGCCTAGCACTACCTGGTTCCTGTAGCTGGTTGATGCTACGCAGGAGTTCCTCTTCCCATAAATAATGTAAAAGTCTGCCATATTATATAAGGATATTACACTATTGCTGAAAGAAAATAACAAAACACACCTTTCTCAACTTCTTAACTTCTTAACAGATTTTCTTTTCCTCAGAGAAAAAAGACCCCATTCATTTAAACATATCAGCTTCAGCACAGAAAGGATTAATTGTAGTAAAAATCGTCCTCCGCAAGAAAGAATAAACCTGTCTGGTGGACATCTGCAATAAATAAGCTATACAACAAAAGGAAAAAAAAAATGCTGCCCAGGATCATGAAGGAGCAGGTGCCCAATTGGAAGCAATTACTCTTTAGCCTGAACAAGCAAATACAAGCGCTAGTGAAATCCTCTAAATCCAACTTTGAGTCCAAATTGGCCACATCTACTAGAAACAATCATAAAGCCATCTTCACATATATCTGCAAAGGAAGCACCCAGCTCTGTTCAGAACCGGTGGTCTAGGACACCACATACACAAATGCTGTAGATATAGCCAAACTACTGGCTGACAGATTCTGTGAAAACTTCACCCCTCTCTCCCTCCAATTAGTAAATCAGTACCTGCTCCCTTCCCCTTATCTCTAGGGAACATGTCATCACTGCCCTCTCAAAAGCAAAAAATACAACCTCCATGGAACTCAATAACATTCCAGGCTGCATCCTACATGAACTCAGGCATGAACTTGCAGCACCATTAGGCAACCCTATTCAACCAAAGCCTGAGTACTGGCTTTGTCCCAGCCAAGTGGAGGGCAGCCACTGTCATCCCTTTGAAAAAAGGTGGAGCAACCACCGATCTAGGAAATTATAGACCCATCGGCCTAACTAGCCTTATCTGCAAGGCCATGGAATGGATTATCATGGACCTCATTAACAGGGACATTGGCAACCTCCAAACACTCAACTTCACACAGTTTGGCTTTGTCAAGGGGAGGTCATATCTGTTAAATCTGGTTGACTTCTTTGAGACAGTCACCAAAGCCATGGATGAAGGGAAGATGGTGCACACCACTTACCTTGACCTGGCCGAGGCCTTCAACACTATTCCCCACTCAGACATAGTAGACAAACTCTCTCAACTAGATATCAATCCATATGTTATCAGATGGGTAACAAACTGGCTCACTACTAGAACCCACCTAATCAAAATAAGAAAACCACCTCAAGCAGTAGACCCGTAATGAGTGGTGTACTCCAGGGATCGATCTTGGGGCCTCTGTTATTCAGGATATACTTCTCTGAGGTGCCGGCCAAAACCAGTGGGCTATGGCTGACCAAGTTTACAGATGACTGCAAGCTGGACATGGTCCTCAATTCCTCAAGTGATGTGGACATCCGCCGAGGAAGTCTCCCCCAAACAAATGACTGATGCCAGAAATATGGCCTCAAGCTGAATGCCAAAAAATGCATCATCATCCCCTTTGGGGAGAGTAATGTCCCCACATATTATCACATTAATGACAGTGTCCTAAGCACACAGTCAATCATGAGGGATTTGAGCACCCAGGTTGATAGCAACTAGACTTTTGACCACCATTTTGCTTCCATTGTATGGAAAGATTTCTATATGGCTCACCTCATAAGTAAGGGTATCTCATTTAGGGACAACACTACCTAGGTTTGTAAAGACATGGGTTCCTCAGACTTCTTAATTGAAATGATTGCTAAAATAAAATAAAGCGAAAAACATAGATATCAGATTAATAGTGCAGGAGAAAAGTCAAAAAGCTGTTTGTGTCATGTTGTCTAACTCCACCCAACAGTTTAAGTAATATATTTCTAGTATATCCATTTGAGAACTTCCTAACATATTTAAAGAATTATTTTATTCTGTTGAATATGCCTATCTATACTGATTTCACATTTCTTCTAAGCCTCCTGAGCTTTTATTTTTGTACTTTCTTGCATCAATATCCTAGAAAAAACATTAGTTAAAAAGAGCTGTTTCTTTCTTATAAAAGATATTTTATTTTTACTGTACAAGGTATAATACCCTTTTGATGGGTTACAGTATGAGCGCTATTTAATGGCAAATATTGCTGAATAATTTTAACAAGCATGCTATACAAATAGTCCCAGCATATTTATCTACAGTCTCAAAACATCATTTAACTTGATGAATCCCATCTTAGCAATTTATTTTTAATGATGGTCCATGGAATAGCCTTGGTTCTTTCGACAGATGCTGGTATTTACAGTCCCAGGTTGCGGACCTTTGTAGCAGTAATCTGCAAAAAGAGGCAGTATGTCCATATGCAAATGTGGTCAGCAGGGGTTTTTCATGCTGACTAAAAAAATACACAGTCATGTTGATAGACATGTCTACTTACAGCAAAAGCTTAAAGTAATTGGAAATCAGCAATTACCAAAGTCCAGCCACATGGATAAGGTGTCATACACCCTCACATATTACTGTGATTTATAAAGATAAACATAAAAGGGACTCATTTGCAGACAAAACGTGTAAAAAAACCTTGACTTTATCTGAGTAAGTTTAACAGCACATTACCTTGGGATTATTCCAGTCAGGTGGCAATTTACTTAGGAAACCACATATTTTCTATAATAAGAAAAAGTAAAAGAAATATTAGAAATTGTTATGAAACAGTTCAAAATGAGGTAAGATTATTGAGTTCACTTCAAGCAATGTTTGCTTTATTAATAAGATGGGCATATTACATTGGTTTTGGTGAATACTGTAATTAATCTACATATTGACCCCAGATGACATTTGGCCTTGATGTTTTATTGGTTCAATGTATGTCTTTACTGGGATATTCCTGAGTGTCACTTATAAAGGAGAATTGAGAGTATTACAATTACAAGAATGTGGTAGGGACTAATGAAAGGACAGACGTGTTAGTAAGCTTCACTCTTTACTATTGTGAATGTATTCATGATAATGTACATATTACTTCGGCACATCTTTACTTGGCTGGTCTCTGGATGTGCATGAGATTGGCATGCTTTTATTGTTGTGTTATTTGAGTGATAATTTTGTGTATGACTGTGGCATTTTATGTGCAGTAATGATACAGAACAAAGTTAAAGCAGAGAAAGGATAACATGTTACCTTTATGTATATATTAACTACTTTTTTTTTCACTTTGAGTGCAGAATTTTGAAATAACCTTAAAAATATGTTTGAACTTTAATCTTTCTTCTTAGCCTTCAACGTGATGAATGTCAAACCATCTACTCTGTATCTAGTAATAGTGTACTGTGTTCTAAACTTTGTAGTC